>NW_028319714.1:225000-235000 GCF_062004578.1 Staurois parvus | reverse complement strand
TGTAAGCCCTTCTCACGGCAGTCGCTCGAGCTACATCCAGATGCTTTTCACCTTTCTTTGACAAAGTACTTCAAATGGAGCTTGTGGCCTTCTTTCAACATACTTCCTACAATTGAAGTGGCATAAAGCTGAAATTGCATCCATAGCTTAGCCCTTAGTGCTTCCGTGTTCACTTTCCACATGAACTGCAACAGGTGCTGACGAGCCCCGTTCAGTGCTGAGATTTTTCAAAGCAGTGTGAAAAGTTGGATCAGCTTACAATTCAATGCCCAGGGACCAAGGATTTGCTTTGTCTTGACTTTAGAAATGCATGCTGACCTCGTCTCCAAGTTTCCTAGTGCTCTTGACAATAAAAAAAGATATTTTTTTGAGCAAAATATGCAGATGGTATTGTAGTGGGGACTTAGCCTTGGCACTCAAAAGGCACTTGTTCTACTCAAAAAAAAAAAAAAAAAAAAAAAAAGCTTTTTGTGTATCCAAGGCTCGTTGGTCTAGGGGTATGATTCTTGCTTAGGGTGCGAGAGGTCCGGGGTTCAAATCCCGGACGAGCCCTATGTTTAGCAAACAACTCGGCATTCTATTGGGAGGAATTGTTCAGATGGTGGCTGAATCCATGCAAGCAACTGTGCTAGCGGTAGCCAAGAGTGCTTAAAGGCTCTTGCATTTCCAAAATGTGCAACGGCTACTTCTGTGAAATGGGCAAGATGTGGCTCTGGGGTTCTGCCTCTTTAGTCTAGGGGCTAAAGAGGCAGAACCTTTTGGGCATGGGAGCTCCAAGCTACAAGACCATGAGGCAGTCTCCAGAGCCTACCGCAGGAAAGGAGGTGATGTTTCCCCGACAAAGTTTCTTCTTTGCTTTTGAAATCTTTGATAGTTCAAGAAAGGCAAAGACTGCAAACTCGGTTCATCAAAGGAAGAAGACTTTTTTAGAGGACAATGCTATTTTTTGTACAAAAAAAAAAACATTTCCCAGAAAGCTGGCATTCCTGGCTCGTTGGTCTAGGCGTATGATTCTCGCTTTGGGTGCGAGAGGTCCCGGGTTCAAATCCCGGACGAGCCCAAGCTTTAGGCAGATGGCCTGAGTTCCCATTTCCTTCTTGGTCGCAGCCAAGGTTCTTTTATGGCGCGCTTGAACTTTTCTAGTGCCCTTGTCTACTGCTCAACCTAGCCTGGGCAGACAGCCAAATGCAGCCAACAGCACTCGGCTCGTTGGTCTAGGGGTATGATTCTCGCTTTGGGTGCGAGAGGCCCCGGGTTCAAATCCCGGACGAGCCCACAAGGTGAATTTTTTCATCCCTCTGGAACTCAACAGCACAGACATGGTTTTACCGTAACTTGCACGTACCTACCGGTCAACGTGTAAGCCCTTCTCACGGCAGTCGCTCGAGCTACATCCAGATGCTTTTCACCTTTCTTTGACAAAGTACTTCAAATGGAGCTTGTGGCCTTCTTTCAACATACTTCCTACAATTGAAGTGGCATAAAGCTGAAATTGCATCCATAGCTTAGCCCTTAGTGCTTCCGTGTTCACTTTCCACATGAACTGCAACAGGTGCTGACGAGCCCCGTTCAGTGCTGAGATTTTTCAAAGCAGTGAGAAAAGTTGGATCAGCTTACAATTCAATGCCCAGGGACCAAGGATTTGCTTTGTCTTGACTTTAGAAATGCATGCTGACCTCATCTCCAAGTTTCCTAGTGCTCTTGACAATAAAAAAAGATATTTTTTTGAGCAAAATATGCAGATGGTATTGTAGTGGGGACTTAGCCTTGGCACTCAAAAGGCACTTGTTCTACTCAAAAAAAAAAAAAAAAAAAAAAGCTTTTTGTGTATCCAAGGCTCGTTGGTCTAGGGGTATGATTCTCGCTTAGGGTGCGAGAGGTCCCGGGTTCAAATCCCGGACGAGCCCTATGTTTAGCAAACAACTCGGCATTCTATTGGGAGGAATTGTTCAGATGGTGGCTGAATCCATGCAAGCAACTGTGCTAGCGGTAGCCAAGAGTGCTTAAAGTCTCTTGCATTTCCAAAATGTGCAACGGCTACTTCTGTGAAATGGGCAAGATGTGGCTCTTGGGTTCTGCCTCTTTAGTCTAGGGGCTAAAGAGGCAGAACCCTTTGGGCATGGGAGCTCCAAGCTACAAGACCATGAGGCAGTCTCCAGAGCCTACCGCAGGAAAGGAGGTGATGTTTCCCCGACAAAGTTTCTTCTTTGCTTTTGAAATCTTTGATAGTTCAAGAAAGGCAAAGACTGCAAACTCGGTTCATCAAAGGAAGAAGACTTTTTTATTATTATTATTATTATTATTATACAGTATTTATAAAGCGCCAATAGTTCACTCAGCGCTGTACATTACAAAGGGGGACAGAACATGTGACAGAACAATACCAATACAATGCAAAACATGAGGGGATCGAGGGCCCTGCTCTTTCGAGCTTACAATCTAGAAGGGATGGGATAGTGGTACAGGAGGAGATAGCTGTGGGGGATGGAGTGGTAGGAAGAGTGGAGGAGGTCAGCAAGTTAGCAAGGGGTGAGGTAGGCTTCCCTGAAGAGATGGGTTTTCAGGGTGCGCCTAAAGGAGAGGAGAGTAGGTGATAATCTGATGGGTTGGGGCAGGGAGTTCCAGAGGATGGGTGACACCCTGGAGAAGTCCTGGAGGCGGGCATGGGAGGAGGAGACCAGGGAACTAGAGAGAAGGAGGTCTTGTGAGGAGCGGAGTGTGCGTGCTGGGCGGTACTTGGATATTAGGTCAGTGATGTAGTTCGGGGCAGTATGGTGGACAGCTTTGTACGTCAGTGTTAGGATTTTAAATTTGATCCGTTGCGCAATCGGAAGCCAGTGGAGGGATTGGCAGAGGGGGGTGGCGGAAATGGAGCGGTTGGAAAGGTGAATGAGTCTGGCAGCCGTATTCAAGATCAACTGAAGCGGGGATAGCCAGCGGCGAGGCAGGCCAGTGAGGAGGGAGTTGCAGTAGTCGAGTCGTGATATGATGAGGGAGTGGATGAGCTGTTTAGTGGTTTCTGGGGTTAGGAACGTGCGGATTTTGGCGATGTTGCGGAGGTGGAGTCTGCACGAGTTTGTTAAAGATTGGACTTGGGGCTGGAAGGATAGGTTGGAGTCCAGAATGACACCAAGTACTCTGGCCTGCAGAGCGGGTTTGATATTGACGTTGTTGGATGTGATGTAGAAGTCAATGGGGGGTGGGGTTCGGGCTGGGGGGAAGACAAGGAGCTCGGTTTTGGAGAGATTCAGTTTAAGGAAGTGGAGCGACATCCAATCTGATATGTCGCTCAGTAGGTGTGTGATTTGGGCAGAGACCGAAGGGGTGAGGTGGGGGGTTGAGAGATAGATTTGTGTGTCGTCGGCATAGAGGTGGTAGTTGAAGCCGTGAGAGTGTATGAGTTGGCCAAGGGAGGAGGTGTAGATGGAGAAGAGAAGGGGCCCAAGGACAGAGCCTTGAGGGACCCCAACAGAGAGGGGGAGTGAGGGGGAGGTGGTAGCATTATAGGTAACGCTGAAAGAGCGTTGTGACAGGTAGGATGAGAGCCAGGAGAGAGCAGAATCTCTGAGGCCGAGGGAGTGTAGTATTTTGAGGAGGAGGGGGTGGTCAACTGTGTCGAAGGCCGCAGAGAGGTCAAGGAGTAGGAGCACTGAATAGTGGCCATTAGCTTTGGCGGTTAGAAGGTCGTTGGAGAGTTTGAGTAAGGCGGTTTCGGTGGAGTGTAGGGGGCGGAAGCCAGACTGTAGGGGATCGAGGAGGTTGTTGTCGTTGAGGTGAGAGCATAGGCGGGTGTAGACGAGACGCTCGAGGAGTTTAGATGTAAGTGGGAGCAGGGAGATGGGTCTGAGGTTGTTCGGGTCATTGGGGTCCAGGGAGGGCTTTTTAAGTATGGGGGTGATGTGTGCATGCTTCAGTGGGGAGGGGAAAGTGCCGGAGGAGAGGGAGAGATTAAAGATGTGGGTGAGGGAGCGTAGGATGGAGGGGGAGGGAGGTCGTAGGAATTGTGAGGGGATAGGGTCGAGGGGGCAGGTGGTGAGGCGAGCATCAGAGAGGATCTTGGAGACTTCCTCAATGGTAGTAAGGTCAAAGGTGTGGAGTGTTGGGGGAGCTTCAGTATGAGGAATGTAGGGTGGGGTGGGAGTGGAGGTCAGAGCAGTGGTGGGGCCGTGGGAGAGGGGTGATGAGGGGGTAGCCGAGTGAGGGGGAATGGGGTCGGAGGGAGTTTGAGCAGTGACGAAGTCCCTGCGGGTAATGTCGAGGGGGGGGGGGGATGAGGGGGTAGCTGTGTGAGAGGGGACGGGTTGAGAGGGGGTGTGAGTTGCGGCAATGTCCTTGCGAATTGTGTCAATCTTGTTTTTGAAGTGATTGGCAATCTCAAGGGCGGTGAGTGATGCTATTTTTTGTACAAAAAAAAAAACATTTCCCAGAAAACTGGCATTCCTGGCTCGTTGGTCTAGGCGTATGATTCTCGCTTCGGGTGCGAGAGGTCCCGGGTTCAAATCCCGGACGAGCCCAAGCTTTAGGCAGATGGCCTGAGTTCCCATTTCCTTCTTGGTCGCAGCCAAGGTTCTTTTATGGCGCGCTTGAACTTTTCTAGTGCCCTTGTCTACTGCTCAACCTAGCCTGGGCAGACAGCCAAAGGCAGCCAACAGCACTCGGCTCGTTGGTCTAGGGGTATGATTCTCGCTTTGGGTGCGAGAGGTCCCGGGTTCAAATCCCGGACGAGCCCACAAGGTGAATTTTTTCATCCCTCTGGAACTCAACAGCACAGACATGGTTTTACCGTAACTTGCACGTACCTACCGGTCAACGTGTAAGCCCTTCTCACGGCAGTCGCTCGAGCTACATCCAGATGCTTTTCACCTTTCTTTGACAAAGTACTTCAAATGGAGCTTGTGGCCTTCTTTCAACATACTTCCTACAATTGAAGTGGCATAAAGCTGAAATTGCATCCATAGCTTAGCCCTTAGTGCTTCCGTGTTCACTTTCCACATGAACTGCAACAGGTGCTGACGAGCCCCGTTCAGTGCTGAGATTTTTCAAAGCAGTGTGAAAAGTTGGATCAGCTTACAATTCAATGCCCAGGGACCAAGGATTTGCTTTGTCTTGACTTTAGAAATGCATGCTGACCTTGTCTCCAAGTTTCCTAGTGCTCTTGACAATAAAAAAAGATATTTTTTTGAGCAAAATATGCAGATGGTATTGTAGTGGGGACTTAGCCTTGGCACTCAAAAGGCACTTGTTCTACTCAAAAAAAAAAGAAAAAAAAAGCTTTTTGTGTATCCAAGGCTCGTTGGTCTAGGGGTATGATTCTCGCTTAGGGTGCGAGAGGTCCCGGGTTCAAATCCCGGACGAGCCCTATGTTTAGCAAACAACTCGGCATTCTATTGGGAGGAATTGTTCAGATGGTGGCTGAATCCATGCAAGCAACTGTGCTAGCGGTAGCCAAGAGTGCTTAAAGGCTCTTGCATTTCCAAAATGTGCAACGGCTACTTCTGTGAAATTGGCAAGATGTGGCTCTTGGGTTCTGCCTCTTTAGTCTAGGGGCTAAAGAGGCAGAACCCTTTGGGCATGGGAGCTACAAGACCATGAGGCAGTCTCCAGAGCCTACCGCAGGAAAGGAGGTGATGTTTCCCCGACAAAGTTTCTTCTTTGCTTTTGAAATCTTTGATAGTTCAAGAAAGGCAAAGACTGCAAACTCGGTTCATCAAAGGAAGAAGACTTTTTTAGAGGACAATGCTATTTTTTGTACAAAAAAAAAAACATTTCCCAGAAAGCTGGCATTCCTGGCTCGTTGGTCTAGGCGTATGATTCTCGCTTTGGGTGCGAGAGGTCCCGGGTTCAAATCCCGGACGAGCCCAAGCTTTAGGCAGATGGCCTGAGTTCCCATTTCCTTCTTGGTCGCAGCCAAGGTTCTTTTATGGCGCGCTTGAACTTTTCTAGTGCCCTTGTCTACTGCTCAACCTAGCCTGGGCAGACAGCCAAATGCAGCCAACAGCACTCGGCTCGTTGGTCTAGGGGTATGATTCTCGCTTTGGGTGCGAGAGGCCCCGGGTTCAAATCCCGGACGAGCCCACAAGGTGAATTTTTTCATCCCTCTGGAACTCAACAGCACAGACATGGTTTTACCGTAACTTGCACGTACCTACCGGTCAACGTGTAAGCCCTTCTCACGGCAGTCGCTCGAGCTACATCCAGATGCTTTTCACCTTTCTTTGACAAAGTACTTCAAATGGAGCTTGTGGCCTTCTTTCAACATACTTCCTACAATTGAAGTGGCATAAAGCTGAAATTGCATCCATAGCTTAGCCCTTAGTGCTTCCGTGTTCACTTTCCACATGAACTGCAACAGGTGCTGACGAGCCCCGTTCAGTGCTGAGATTTTTCAAAGCAGTGAGAAAAGTTGGATCAGCTTACAATTCAATGCCCAGGGACCAAGGATTTGCTTTGTCTTGACTTTAGAAATGCATGCTGACCTCATCTCCAAGTTTCCTAGTGCTCTTGACAATAAAAAAAGATATTTTTTTGAGCAAAATATGCAGATGGTATTGTAGTGGGGACTTAGCCTTGGCACTCAAAAGGCACTTGTTCTACTCAAAAAAAAAAAAAAAAAAAAAAGCTTTTTGTGTATCCAAGGCTCGTTGGTCTAGGGGTATGATTCTCGCTTAGGGTGCGAGAGGTCCCGGGTTCAAATCCCGGACGAGCCCTATGTTTAGCAAACAACTCGGCATTCTATTGGGAGGAATTGTTCAGATGGTGGCTGAATCCATGCAAGCAACTGTGCTAGCGGTAGCCAAGAGTGCTTAAAGTCTCTTGCATTTCCAAAATGTGCAACGGCTACTTCTGTGAAATGGGCAAGATGTGGCTCTTGGGTTCTGCCTCTTTAGTCTAGGGGCTAAAGAGGCAGAACCCTTTGGGCATGGGAGCTCCAAGCTACAAGACCATGAGGCAGTCTCCAGAGCCTACCGCAGGAAAGGAGGTGATGTTTCCCCGACAAAGTTTCTTCTTTGCTTTTGAAATCTTTGATAGTTCAAGAAAGGCAAAGACTGCAAACTCGGTTCATCAAAGGAAGAAGACTTTTTTATTATTATTATTATTATTATTATACAGTATTTATAAAGCGCCAATAGTTCACTCAGCGCTGTACATTACAAAGGGGGACAGAACATGTGACAGAACAATACCAATACAATGCAAAACATGAGGGGATCGAGGGCCCTGCTCTTTCGAGCTTACAATCTAGAAGGGATGGGATAGTGGTACAGGAGGAGATAGCTGTGGGGGATGGAGTGGTAGGAAGAGTGGAGGAGGTCAGCAAGTTAGCAAGGGGTGAGGTAGGCTTCCCTGAAGAGATGGGTTTTCAGGGTGCGCCTAAAGGAGAGGAGAGTAGGTGATAATCTGATGGGTTGGGGCAGGGAGTTCCAGAGGATGGGTGACACCCTGGAGAAGTCCTGGAGGCGGGCATGGGAGGAGGAGACCAGGGAACTAGAGAGAAGGAGGTCTTGTGAGGAGCGGAGTGTGCGTGCTGGGCGGTACTTGGATATTAGGTCAGTGATGTAGTTCGGGGCAGTATGGTGGACAGCTTTGTACGTCAGTGTTAGGATTTTAAATTTGATCCGTTGCGCAATCGGAAGCCAGTGGAGGGATTGGCAGAGGGGGGTGGCGGAAATGGAGCGGTTGGAAAGGTGAATGAGTCTGGCAGCCGTATTCAAGATCAACTGAAGCGGGGATAGCCAGCGGCGAGGCAGGCCAGTGAGGAGGGAGTTGCAGTAGTCGAGTCGTGATATGATGAGGGAGTGGATGAGCTGTTTAGTGGTTTCTGGGGTTAGGAACGTGCGGATTTTGGCGATGTTGCGGAGGTGGAGTCTGCACGAGTTTGTTAAAGATTGGACTTGGGGCTGGAAGGATAGGTTGGAGTCCAGAATGACACCAAGTACTCTGGCCTGCAGAGCGGGTTTGATATTGACGTTGTTGGATGTGATGTAGAAGTCAATGGGGGGTGGGGTTCGGGCTGGGGGGAAGACAAGGAGCTCGGTTTTGGAGAGATTCAGTTTAAGGAAGTGGAGCGACATCCAATCTGATATGTCGCTCAGTAGGTGTGTGATTTGGGCAGAGACCGAAGGGGTGAGGTGGGGGGTTGAGAGATAGATTTGTGTGTCGTCGGCATAGAGGTGGTAGTTGAAGCCGTGAGAGTGTATGAGTTGGCCAAGGGAGGAGGTGTAGATGGAGAAGAGAAGGGGCCCAAGGACAGAGCCTTGAGGGACCCCAACAGAGAGGGGGAGTGAGGGGGAGGTGGTAGCATTATAGGTAACGCTGAAAGAGCGTTGTGACAGGTAGGATGAGAGCCAGGAGAGAGCAGAATCTCTGAGGCCGAGGGAGTGTAGTATTTTGAGGAGGAGGGGGTGGTCAACTGTGTCGAAGGCCGCAGAGAGGTCAAGGAGTAGGAGCACTGAATAGTGGCCATTAGCTTTGGCGGTTAGAAGGTCGTTGGAGAGTTTGAGTAAGGCGGTTTCGGTGGAGTGTAGGGGGCGGAAGCCAGACTGTAGGGGATCGAGGAGGTTGTTGTCGTTGAGGTGAGAGCATAGGCGGGTGTAGACGAGACGCTCGAGGAGTTTAGATGTAAGTGGGAGCAGGGAGATGGGTCTGAGGTTGTTCGGGTCATTGGGGTCCAGGGAGGGCTTTTTAAGTATGGGGGTGATGTGTGCATGCTTCAGTGGGGAGGGGAAAGTGCCGGAGGAGAGGGAGAGATTAAAGATGTGGGTGAGGGAGCGTAGGATGGAGGGGGAGGGAGGTCGTAGGAATTGTGAGGGGATAGGGTCGAGGGGGCAGGTGGTGAGGCGAGCATCAGAGAGGATCTTGGAGACTTCCTCAATGGTAGTAAGGTCAAAGGTGTGGAGTGTTGGGGGAGCTTCAGTATGAGGAATGTAGGGTGGGGTGGGAGTGGAGGTCAGAGCAGTGGTGGGGCCGTGGGAGAGGGGTGATGAGGGGGTAGCCGAGTGAGGGGGAATGGGGTCGGAGGGAGTTTGAGCAGTGACGAAGTCCCTGCGGGTAATGTCGAGGGGGGGGGGGGATGAGGGGGTAGCTGTGTGAGAGGGGACGGGTTGAGAGGGGGTGTGAGTTGCGGCAATGTCCTTGCGAATTGTGTCAATCTTGTTTTTGAAGTGATTGGCAATCTCAAGGGCGGTGAGTGATGCTATTTTTTGTACAAAAACAAAAACATTTCCCAGAAAACTGGCATTCCTGGCTCGTTGGTCTAGGCGTATGATTCTCGCTTCGGGTGCGAGAGGTCCCGGGTTCAAATCCCGGACGAGCCCAAGCTTTAGGCAGATGGCCTGAGTTCCCATTTCCTTCTTGGTCGCAGCCAAGGTTCTTTTATGGCGCGCTTGAACTTTTCTAGTGCCCTTGTCTACTGCTCAACCTAGCCTGGGCAGACAGCCAAAGGCAGCCAACAGCACTCGGCTCGTTGGTCTAGGGGTATGATTCTCGCTTTGGGTGCGAGAGGTCCCGGGTTCAAATCCCGGACGAGCCCACAAGGTGAATTTTTTCATCCCTCTGGAACTCAACAGCACAGACATGGTTTTACCGTAACTTGCACGTACCTACCGGTCAACGTGTAAGCCCTTCTCACGGCAGTCGCTCGAGCTACATCCAGATGCTTTTCACCTTTCTTTGACAAAGTACTTCAAATGGAGCTTGTGGCCTTCTTTCAACATACTTCCTACAATTGAAGTGGCATAAAGCTGAAATTGCATCCATAGCTTAGCCCTTAGTGCTTCCGTGTTCACTTTCCACATGAACTGCAACAGGTGCTGACGAGCCCCGTTCAGTGCTGAGATTTTTCAAAGCAGTGTGAAAAGTTGGATCAGCTTACAATTCAATGCCCAGGGACCAAGGATTTGCTTTGTCTTGACTTTAGAAATGCATGCTGACCTTGTCTCCAAGTTTCCTAGTGCTCTTGACAATAAAAAAAGATATTTTTTTGAGCAAAATATGCAGATGG
>NW_028319714.1:210000-217500 GCF_062004578.1 Staurois parvus | reverse complement strand
TGGAGAGAGAGCAGCGCTGACCTGTTTGCCGGGGACCGACACACTCTCCCACTCTCCCCCTATCCCCCTAGTAACCCTGGAGCCTAAAAATACGGGAAAGGAGAACTATTGAAACCTGGACAAGGAGTCTGAAGAGACCCTGGGGAGTTCCCCCCCATGAACAGACCCTCAGAGGAATCGACCGAAAAGGCACTCACTGGAAGAAGACATAGGAGGAGGGTGAGTGACACTTATGAATTGCACTTTTGAAGATCTATCATGCTGACCTCTAAAAAGTGTATATAAGAACGGGGGACCCCTAGAGTCTGTATAAAAGGTGGAAGAGACACGCAGAGAGAAGAGGAGAGGCTCGGGGAGAAGGAGGGGGAGAGGGGGGAAGGAGGAGGAGGAGGAGAAGAGAAGGAGAAAAACCAGCAGGGGGACAGAGCAGAGACTTGAAAGTTTTAAGAAATAATATCCCGCCCTACCCATAAACTTATAAAGGACTATAAGAAGGATAAGTGCCACAGAGAAAAATGAAAAACAAAAATGTAAAAGGAAGTGGGCTTAAAGGGTCCCAGACTGGCACAATTAAAAAATATACATCCCAAGGAAACGCAACCCCAGAAAGACCTCAGAGCAGATCTGGAGGAGGAGAGAGGTGTTTTTTTTTTTTTTTTTTTTTTTAACCCCTTTCTTCTCCTCTCGCCACCTACCCCCACTCTATTGCCTTCGTTATGGATTTTTTTCGTTTTTTTTTCATTTTTCTTCTCTCTCTATTTTTCTGCCAGTGATAATATCCAGGTGGGGCTTGGGAGGTTATGGGGAGGTTAGTCAAGGGGAAAGTCGTCCATGGACGGAGTTTTAGCCCAAGGATCAAATCAAAGGTGGATTTTTTAATCCATAAATGATTAGTAGGCAAATGTTAGGCCTAAAAAGAGGGAGGAGGGGAGGGGGGAGGGAGGGGGTTGGAAGGTTGGCAGGGTGGGAAATGGGAGAGGGAGGTTGTTTTCTCTGCAAAATAAAAGATGATATAAAAACAAGTGAGAAGGGAGAAGGAGAGAGAAATAAAAAATATAGATGGAGGAGAAAAGAGGAAATTTAAGGAAGATGGAAGAGATTCAGTTTATAACATATAACATAAATGGGTTGAACTGTCCCGGGAAAAGATATAGATTATTTAAAGAATTACATCATAGAGAAGCCTCAGTGATATTTTTACAGGAGACACATCTTGAGATAAGCTCAAATGTTAGACTGAGGTCTAAAAAATACCCAACATGGTACTATGCAGATTCCCCGGTTAAAAGAGCAAAAGGGGTAGCAATAGGCCTGGCAAAGAACGTTAGGTTTGAGTTGGAAGATAGAAAAACAGACCCAGATGGGAGATTTTTGTTCTTAAGGGGCAAGTTACAGGAGATCGAGTGTACACTGGCCAACATCTACTGCCCTAATAAAAAACCGGAGGAGTATCTGAAAAAGGTGTTGAGGAAGTTGATGGACTTTAAAAAAGGACGTTTGATCCTGGCAGGGGATTTTAACTTCTGTATGGACCCACAAAGGGATGCCACCTCCCATATAAAGACAGAAGGAAATAAGGCCCTGAAATTATTGAAAAAAGAATTACACATAAGTCAACTGATAGATGCCTGGAGAATTACACACACACAAGATAGAGATTATACTTTTTTCTCAAATATGCACAAGAGATATTCAAGATTAGATTATATATTAATAGAACATCAATTAATCGACCATCTGACCCAGGTAGATATAGAGACAATAACTTTATCAGACCACGCTCCAGTTACTATGAAAATGGAATGGGGGAGAAGGAAAAGCGGAGGGCTGGGATGGAAATTGAATGAGACACTTTTAGTGGAAAGGGAAATAGCTCAGAAAATAGGGGAGGAGATCGAACGCTTTTTTAAGGAGAATGAGACAGGGGAGGTGTCAACAGCCACAGTGTGGGAGGCTCACAAAGCTTATATAAGAGGAATATTAATGGCGATTGGGGCTAGAAAGAAAAAAGAAAGAAGGGAGAAAATGAATGAGCTCTTAGAAGAAATAGATAAATTAGAACAAATACATAAGAATAGAATAACAAAAGAAATAGAGCTGAAGTTAAAAAAACAGAAGGAAGAACTGAAAGAAATGATAGAAGAGGAGAGGAGAAAAGTATATAATAGAGTTCTAAGTGAGAGATATAGATGGGGAGAAAGACCTGGAAAGTATCTGATGAGAGCCCTGAGGAAAAAGAAAAATAGAAATTATATAGAAAAAATAAAAGATGCTAAAGGAAACATGAAACACTCAAATAAAGATATCACCAAAGCCTTCATAGAATATTACAGGAAACTGTACAATATAAGCCCCTCGGAAAGTTCAGAAACTATAGACAGTGAGAAAAACCAGAAAAGAAAGAAATATTTGGAAATGGCTAGGTTATTAAAATTAAATGAGGACCAACTAAACTCCCTAGACGCAGATATCTCACAGGAAGAAATAAAACTAGCATTAAAGGGGACAGTGTCGGGGAAAAGCCCAGGCCCAGATGGTTATACAGTGAGATACTATAAAAAATTCAGTGAAATCTTAGTACCAAAACTCAAAAACTACATGAATGCACTAGGTGGAGAGATGGAAGTAAGAAGAGAATCATTACAAGCCCAACTCGTGCTCATTCAGAAAGAGGGAAAAGATCCCTCTCAGTGTTCTAGCTATAGACCTATTTCACTACTGAACACAGACACTAAGTTGTACGCAAAGGTCCTAGCAAACAGATTGAAAGAGCTAATGCCTGGATGGATACATGAGGATCAGGTGGGCTTTGTTCCAGGGAGGGAAGGAAAAGATAATGGGGTACGATCATTGATGCTAATCCAAAAGAGTAAAAAGGGAAAAGAACCGGCGGTACTACTGTCTATAGATGCTGAAAAAGCGTTTGATAGGGTAAATTGGAGATTCATGATGGACACTCTGGAAGCTTTGGGAATCGGGCCTAGGATGAGAGAATGGATAGGAAAGCTGTACAGATACCCCTCGGTGGTCATTGGGGTAAATGGGGAGAGGTCAGAACCCATTGAGATGTCAAACGGAACAAGACAGGGATGCCCATTATCCCCATTGCTGTATGTTATATCTCTAGAACCTCTACTATCAACAATAAGACTGAATAGAGACGTAAAGGGAATCCGAATAGGAGATACGGAACATAAAGTTGCTGCTTTTGCAGACGACTTGTTGTTCTATGTAGGAAACCCCAGGATAACACTTCCAAACTTAATGAAGTCACTAAAGGAGTACGGAGAACTATCAAATTTAAAGATAAATCCAACAAAAACGGAGATTCTAAATATAAACATCTTAAAAAACGAAAAAGAAAGGATACAAAAAGAATTTCCCTTTAAATGGAAAGATAGAGATATAAAATATCTAGGAGTAAAACTCACAGCCTCACATAAACATCTATATAAACTAAACTATATTACACTGATAAATGAGATTAGAGATGAATTAAAAAGATTGGAGGGAGGAACCCCGACATGGATGGGCCGTATTAATCTGGTAAAAATGGTAATAGTACCAAAAATCATATATAGATATCAAATGATCCCAATTAAACTCCCAGAGATTTTCTTTAAAATAATTAAGAAATTGATAACAAGATACATATGGAGGAATAAAAAACCAAGACTGTCATACGAACTGCTAAGTAGGAGGAAAGAAAGAGGGGGTTTAGGGCTCCCAGACTTTAAAAGATATTACAAAGCGGTAATACTGGCAAGAACCATAGATTGGATATTTAATAATAAAAAAAGCTGGGTGAGAATAGAGAATGAACTCAGCGGAACAGACTTGGGAAGAATGATATGGGTACCAACACAGTATAGGGGTTTAAATGACAATGTAAATACATACACTTTGAATGTTTTAAAGATTTGGGATAACTTACACAGAAGTATGAAATGGACCTTTAATTCTACACTGATTCCACTAAAAAATACAGAGTTTTTCCCCCCAGGTAGAGAAGAAATAGGAGGGAAGTGGTTTAAAAAAGATAAGGTGCAATTAGGAGACATCTTGGTGGGAGATGAAATAGGAGCATATGGCGAATTGAAAAAAAAAGAGGGAGAGATTTTCACTAAATTAGACGAATGGCGGTATTTCCAATTGAGGTGTTTTGTCGGAAGTTTGCCAAGACCTTTAAGGACAAGAGACAATTGGAACTTGTTTGAAAAGACATTGGGAACACAAGGTGATGGGAAACACGGGATTGCTAGAATTTATAAAATACTCACTGAACTAGACACAAACACGAAACCAACATATTTAACAAAATGGGAAATGGATATGGGAGTTGTGATAGATGAGGAAAAGCAGAGGAGAATGTATAGATTAACTCACGAAAATGTCTCTATGAGAGAAGTAGAAATGAACTATAAGTGTTTGACAAGATGGCACATTTCACCAGTAGTAGAAAATAAGATGTGTGGAGAGAGCACACCGCTGTGTTGGAGGGGATGTGGAGAAATAGGCACAATATACCATATATGGTGGGGATGCCCAAAAATCCAGATATTCTGGACAACAATAATCCACTTAATAAGAAAATTGACAGAAATAGATATAAATCTAGATCCAGAAGTATGTATTTTGCACATCACGGATATAACGGTAAATAAATATAAAAAATCAGGGATATGGAACTATATAAATGCTGCAAAAGCCCTGATACCCAAGTTCTGGAGGCAAATAGAGGCACCAAAGGAAGAGGACTGGATTGAAAGAGTTGAGCAGATTAAAAAGATGGAAAGGCTGTGCCATACCCAAGAAGATAAGATGGAGGTTTATCATGGGAAATGGGAGAACTGGGAAAAAGCCAGATTATATATGAGGTGTAGGAAAGAATAAAGATAACAACAGAAAAATTCCACTTGCTGATATAAGAAGACGTAGAGAAAAGATAGAATAGGCAGAGGGGACATAGGGTGGGGGGTGGAGAAGGGGGGAAAAGGTTGCATAGAGTATATAAAGTAGAAATGTTGGTTAATATAATATTATAGAATATATTTTATATATATATATATATTTATATTGTGATGATGAAATGTAATTGAAATGGAAAATTAATAAATATTTGAATTATAAAAAAAAAGACCGGAACACAGCGCGGGAACACAGCGAGAGGAACGCGCGGAGCAAAGGTAAGTGAATTGAGACAATATGGGGAATTAATTACTATAGGGGGGATGAATTATTAAATGGAGGATTAATTACTATGGGGGATGAATTACTATGGAGGATGAATTACTATATGGGGGATGAATTACTATGGGGGATGAATTACTATGGAGGATGAATTACTATATGGGGGATGAATTACTATGGAGGATGAATTACTATATGGAGGATGAATTACTATATGGAGGATGAATTACTATATGGGGGATGAATTACTATGGAGGATGAATTACTATATGGAGGATGAATTACTATATGGAGGATGAATTACTATATGGGGGATGAATTACTATGGAGGATGAATTACTATATGGGGGATGAATTACTATATGGAGGATGAATTACTATATGGGGGATGAATTACTATATGGGGGATGAATTACTACATGGAGGATGAATTACTATATGGGGGATGAATTACTATATGGAGGATGAATTACTATATGGGGGATGAATTACTATGGAGGATGAATTACTATAGAGGGGATGAATTACTATAGAGGGGATGAATTACTATATGGGGGATGAATTACTATAGGGGGGATGAATTACTATATGGGGGATGAATTACTATGGGGGATGAATTACTATATGGGGGATGAAGCTAACTGCACGATCCTGTATATAGCATTAAGGTAAGAAACAATATATGCAGTGTCGGATTTGTTTTAAATGTTGCAATGGTTTTGCGGCTCCCAGTCTTTTTTTTCCCTTCGGAAACGGGTCCAAGTGGCTCTTTATGTCTTAAAAGTTGCAGACCCCTGGTCTAGGGGTATGATTCTCGCTTAGGGTGCAAGAGGTCCGGGGTTCAAATCCCGGACGAGCCCTATGTTTAGCAAACAACTCGGCATTCTATTGGGAGGAATTGTTCAGATGGTGGCTGAATCCATGCAAGCAACTGTGCTAGCGGTAGCCAAGAGTGCTTAAAGGCTCTTGCATTTCCAAAATGTGCAACGGCTACTTCTGTGAAATGGGCAAGATGTGGCTCTGGGGTTCTGCCTCTTTAGTCTAGGGGCTAAAGAGGCAGAACCTTTTGGGCATGGGAGCTCCAAGCTACAAGACCATGAGGCAGTCTCCAGAGCCTACCGCAGGAAAGGAGGTGATGTTTCCCCGACAAAGTTTCTTCTTTGCTTTTGAAATCTTTGATAGTTCAAGAAAGGCAAAGACTGCAAACTCGGTTCATCAAAGGAAGAAGACTTTTTTAGAGGACAATGCTATTTTTTGTACAAAAAAAAAAACATTTCCCAGAAAGCTGGCATTCCTGGCTCGTTGGTCTAGGCGTATGATTCTCGCTTTGGGTGCGAGAAGTCCCGGGTTCAAATCCCGGACGAGCCCAAGCTTTAGGCAGATGGCCTGAGTTCCCATTTCCTTCTTGGTCGCAGCCAAGGTTCTTTTATGGCGCGCTTGAACTTTTCTAGTGCCCTTGTCTACTGCTCAACCTAGCCTGGGCAGACAGCCAAATGCAGCCAACAGCACTCGGCTCGTTGGTCTAGGGGTATGATTCTCGCTTTGGGTGCGAGAGGCCCCGGGTTCAAATCCCGGACGAGCCCACAAGG
Source organism: Staurois parvus (assembly GCF_062004578.1). Taxonomy (NCBI): domain Eukaryota; kingdom Metazoa; phylum Chordata; class Amphibia; order Anura; family Ranidae; genus Staurois; species Staurois parvus. Next base: position 210,721 of record NW_028319714.1, on the reverse strand, counting down.
TGAATTTTTTCATCCCTCTGGAACTCAACAGCACAGACATGGTTTTACCGTAACTTGCACGTACCTACCGGTCAACGTGTAAGCCCTTCTCACGGCAGTCGCTCGAGCTACATCCAGATGCTTTTCACCTTTCTTTGACAAAGTACTTCAAATGGAGCTTGTGGCCTTCTTTCAACATACTTCCTACAATTGAAGTGGCATAAAGCTGAAATTGCATCCATAGCTTAGCCCTTAGTGCTTCCGTGTTCACTTTCCACATGAACTGCAACAGGTGCTGACGAGCCCCGTTCAGTGCTGAGATTTTTCAAAGCAGTGAGAAAAGTTGGATCAGCTTACAATTCAATGCCCAGGGACCAAGGATTTGCTTTGTCTTGACTTTAGAAATGCATGCTGACCTCATCTCCAAGTTTCCTAGTGCTCTTGACAATAAAAAAAGATATTTTTTTGAGCAAAATATGCAGATGGTATTGTAGTGGGGACTTAGCCTTGGCACTCAAAAGGCACTTGTTCTACTCAAAAAAAAAAAAAAAGCTTTTTGTGTATCCAAGGCTCGTTGGTCTAGGGGTATGATTCTCGCTTAGGGTGCGAGAGGTCCCGGGTTCAAATCCCGGACGAGCCCTATGTTTAGCAAACAACTTGGCATTCTATTGGGAGGAATTGTTCAGATGGTGGCTGAATCCATGCAAGCAACTGTGCTAGCGGTAGCCAAGAGTGCTTAAAG
>NW_028319714.1:187500-195000 GCF_062004578.1 Staurois parvus | reverse complement strand
CATGGGAGCTCCAAGCTACAAGACCATGAGGCAGTCTCCAGAGCCTACCGCAGGAAAGGAGGTGATGTTTCCCCGACAAAGTTTCTTCTTTGCTTTTGAAATCTTTGATAGTTCAAGAAAGGCAAAGACTGCAAACTCGGTTCATCAAAGGAAGAAGACTTTTTTAGAGGACAATGCTATTTTTTGTACAAAAAAAAAAACATTTCCCAGAAAGCTGGCATTCCTGGCTCGTTGGTCTAGGCGTATGATTCTCGCTTTGGGTGCGAGAGGTCCCGGGTTCAAATCCCGGACGAGCCCAAGCTTTAGGCAGATGGCCTGAGTTCCCATTTCCTTCTTGGTCGCAGCCAAGGTTCTTTTATGGCGCGCTTGAACTTTTCTAGTGCCCTTGTCTACTGCTCAACCTAGCCTGGGCAGACAGCCAAATGCAGCCAACAGCAATCGGCTCGTTGGTCTAGGGGTATGATTCTCGCTTTGGGTGCGAGAGGTCCCGGGTTCAAATCCCGGACGAGCCCACAAGGTGAATTTTTTCATCCCTCTGGAACTCAACAGCACAGACATGGTTTTACCGTAACTTGCACGTACCTACCGGTCAACGTGTAAGCCCTTCTCACGGCAGTCGCTCGAGCTACATCCAGATGCTTTTCACCTTTCTTTGACAAAGTACTTCAAATGGAGCTTGTGGCCTTCTTTCAACATACTTCCTACAATTGAAGTGGCATAAAGCTGAAATTGCATCCATAGCTTAGCCCTTAGTGCTTCCGTGTTCACTTTCCACATGAACTGCAACAGGTGCTGACGAGCCCCGTTCAGTGCTGAGATTTTTCAAAGCAGTGTGAAAAGTTGGATCAGCTTACAATTCAATGCCCAGGGACCAAGGATTTGCTTTGTCTTGACTTTAGAAATGCATGCTGACCTCGTCTCCAAGTTTCCTAGTGCTCTTGACAATAAAAAAAGATATTTTTTTGAGCAAAATATGCAGATGGTATTGTAGTGGGGACTTAGCCTTGGCACTCAAAAGGCACTTGTTCTACTCAAAAAAAAAAAAAAAAAAAAAAAAAGCTTTTTGTGTATCCAAGGCTCGTTGGTCTAGGGCGGGTGTCGGCAACCCGCGGCTCCAGAGCCGCATGCGGCTCTTTTTCATCTTTGCTGCGGCTCCGGAGCACACTGCCCACCAGGTGACAGGCAATAGGGTTTCAGTGGTCGGCAAGCCGCGGATCGCAAGCCACATGCGGCTCTTCTGTGTGCCGGGCGCCCGCTCCCCTCCCTCCTCTCGGGCGGCCGCCTCAAAAGTCAGGACTCTTTTAATCCGGCCCGCGGAGCGTGGAACATTAGCTGTCAGGATGTAGGCGGGGCAGCCAGGATGTAGGCGGGGCAGCGTGACGAACTCCTCTCACAGTCCGCCCTGAAGACCGGAACACAGGAGCTTTGAGGGCGGAGCCTGAACATGGCGGCAGTGTAGGAGCTCGTGGACGGAGCTCCGGTGTCTGACCTCCCCAGGCCTCCCAGCTTATCCCCTGGAACATGTTAGAGCCTTGCGGTGGGGGACTTACCCGGTCTGACGGCTCCCGGCGGAGGAGAGACTGATGTGGGTGAGGGAAAAGAGAGGAGCGGCGGGCGATTGTTGAAGAGAGAGTCCCTGGACGCTGGGAGACGAGAGGGGCCGGCGCGATCACGTGACCGGCCGCAAAGCACCTCTGGGAGACCGGGAAGCCGGCCGGCCGGCGTTTTGTGGAGAGAGAGCAGCGCTGACCTGTTTGCTGGGGACCGACACACTCTCCCACTCTCCCCCTATCCCCCTAGTAACCCTGGAGCCTAAAAATACGGGAAAGGAGAACTATTGAAACCTGGACAAGGAGTCTGAAGAGACCCTGGGGAGTTCCCCCCCATGAACAGACCCTCAGAGGAATCGACCGAAAAGGCACTCACTGGAAGAAGACATAGGAGGAGGGTGAGTGACACTTATGAATTGCACTTTTGAAGATCTATCATGCTGACCTCTAAAAAGTGTATATAAGAACGGGGGACCCCTAGAGTCTGTATAAAAGGTGGAAGAGACACGCAGAGAGAAGAGGAGAGGCTCGGGGAGAAGGAGGGGGAGAGGGGGGAAGGAGGAGGAGGAGGAGAAGAGAAGGAGAAAAACCAGCAGGGGGACAGAGCAGAGACTTGAAAGTTTTAAGAAATAATATCCCGCCCTACCCATAAACTTATAAAGGACTATAAGAAGGATAAGTGCCACAGAGAAAAATGAAAAACAAAAATGTAAAAGGAAGTGGGCTTAAAGGGTCCCAGACTGGCACAATTAAAAAATATACATCCCAAGGAAACGCAACCCCAGAAAGACCTCAGAGCAGATCTGGAGGAGGAGAGAGGTGTTTTTTTTTTTTTTTTTTTTTAACCCCTTTCTTCTCCTCTCGCCACCTACCCCCACTCTATTGCCTTCGTTATGGATTTTTTTCGTTTTTTTTTCATTTTTCTTCTCTCTCTATTTTTCTGCCAGTGATAATATCCAGGTGGGGCTTGGGAGGTTATGGGGAGGTTAGTCAAGGGGAAAGTCGTCCATGGACGGAGTTTTAGCCCAAGGATCAAATCAAAGGTGGATTTTTTAATCCATAAATGATTAGTAGGCAAATGTTAGGCCTAAAAAGAGGGAGGAGGGGAGGGGGGAGGGAGGGGGTTGGAAGGTTGGCAGGGTGGGAAATGGGAGAGGGAGGTTGTTTTCTCTGCAAAATAAAAGATGATATAAAAACAAGTGAGAAGGGAGAAGGAGAGAGAAATAAAAAATATAGATGGAGGAGAAAAGAGGAAATTTAAGGAAGATGGAAGAGATTCAGTTTATAACATATAACATAAATGGGTTGAACTGTCCCGGGAAAAGATATAGATTATTTAAAGAATTACATCATAGAGAAGCCTCAGTGATATTTTTACAGGAGACACATCTTGAGATAAGCTCAAATGTTAGACTGAGGTCTAAAAAATACCCAACATGGTACTATGCAGATTCCCCGGTTAAAAGAGCAAAAGGGGTAGCAATAGGCCTGGCAAAGAACGTTAGGTTTGAGTTGGAAGATAGAAAAACAGACCCAGATGGGAGATTTTTGTTCTTAAGGGGCAAGTTACAGGAGATCGAGTGTACACTGGCCAACATCTACTGCCCTAATAAAAAACCGGAGGAGTATCTGAAAAAGGTGTTGAGGAAGTTGATGGACTTTAAAAAAGGACGTTTGATCCTGGCAGGGGATTTTAACTTCTGTATGGACCCACAAAGGGATGCCACCTCCCATATAAAGACAGAAGGAAATAAGGCCCTGAAATTATTGAAAAAAGAATTACACATAAGTCAACTGATAGATGCCTGGAGAATTACACACACACAAGATAGAGATTATACTTTTTTCTCAAATATGCACAAGAGATATTCAAGATTAGATTATATATTAATAGAACATCAATTAATCGACCATCTGACCCAGGTAGATATAGAGACAATAACTTTATCAGACCACGCTCCAGTTACTATGAAAATGGAATGGGGGAGAAGGAAAAGCGGAGGGCTGGGATGGAAATTGAATGAGACACTTTTAGTGGAAAGGGAAATAGCTCAGAAAATAGGGGAGGAGATCGAACGCTTTTTTAAGGAGAATGAGACAGGGGAGGTGTCAACAGCCACAGTGTGGGAGGCTCACAAAGCTTATATAAGAGGAATATTAATGGCGATTGGGGCTAGAAAGAAAAAAGAAAGAAGGGAGAAAATGAATGAGCTCTTAGAAGAAATAGATAAATTAGAACAAATACATAAGAATAGAATAACAAAAGAAATAGAGCTGAAGTTAAAAAAACAGAAGGAAGAACTGAAAGAAATGATAGAAGAGGAGAGGAGAAAAGTATATAATAGAGTTCTAAGTGAGAGATATAGATGGGGAGAAAGACCTGGAAAGTATCTGATGAGAGCCCTGAGGAAAAAGAAAAATAGAAATTATATAGAAAAAATAAAAGATGCTAAAGGAAACATGAAACACTCAAATAAAGATATCACCAAAGCCTTCATAGAATATTACAGGAAACTGTACAATATAAGCCCCTCGGAAAGTTCAGAAACTATAGACAGTGAGAAAAACCAGAAAAGAAAGAAATATTTGGAAATGGCTAGGTTATTAAAATTAAATGAGGACCAACTAAACTCCCTAGACGCAGATATCTCACAGGAAGAAATAAAACTAGCATTAAAGGGGACAGTGTCGGGGAAAAGCCCAGGCCCAGATGGTTATACAGTGAGATACTATAAAAAATTCAGTGAAATCTTAGTACCAAAACTCAAAAACTACATGAATGCACTAGGTGGAGAGATGGAAGTAAGAAGAGAATCATTACAAGCCCAACTCGTGCTCATTCAGAAAGAGGGAAAAGATCCCTCTCAGTGTTCTAGCTATAGACCTATTTCACTACTGAACACAGACACTAAGTTGTACGCAAAGGTCCTAGCAAACAGATTGAAAGAGCTAATGCCTGGATGGATACATGAGGATCAGGTGGGCTTTGTTCCAGGGAGGGAAGGAAAAGATAATGGGGTACGATCATTGATGCTAATCCAAAAGAGTAAAAAGGGAAAAGAACCGGCGGTACTACTGTCTATAGATGCTGAAAAAGCGTTTGATAGGGTAAATTGGAGATTCATGATGGACACTCTGGAAGCTTTGGGAATCGGGCCTAGGATGAGAGAATGGATAGGAAAGCTGTACAGATACCCCTCGGTGGTCATTGGGGTAAATGGGGAGAGGTCAGAACCCATTGAGATGTCAAACGGAACAAGACAGGGATGCCCATTATCCCCATTGCTGTATGTTATATCTCTAGAACCTCTACTATCAACAATAAGACTGAATAGAGACGTAAAGGGAATCCGAATAGGAGATACGGAACATAAAGTTGCTGCTTTTGCAGACGACTTGTTGTTCTATGTAGGAAACCCCAGGATAACACTTCCAAACTTAATGAAGTCACTAAAGGAGTACGGAGAACTATCAAATTTAAAGATAAATCCAACAAAAACGGAGATTCTAAATATAAACATCTTAAAAAACGAAAAAGAAAGGATACAAAAAGAATTTCCCTTTAAATGGAAAGATAGAGATATAAAATATCTAGGAGTAAAACTCACAGCCTCACATAAACATCTATATAAACTAAACTATATTACACTGATAAATGAGATTAGAGATGAATTAAAAAGATTGGAGGGAGGAACCCCGACATGGATGGGCCGTATTAATCTGGTAAAAATGGTAATAGTACCAAAAATCATATATAGATATCAAATGATCCCAATTAAACTCCCAGAGATTTTCTTTAAAATAATTAAGAAATTGATAACAAGATACATATGGAGGAATAAAAAACCAAGACTGTCATACGAACTGCTAAGTAGGAGGAAAGAAAGAGGGGGTTTAGGGCTCCCAGACTTTAAAAGATATTACAAAGCGGTAATACTGGCAAGAACCATAGATTGGATATTTAATAATAAAAAAAGCTGGGTGAGAATAGAGAATGAACTCAGCGGAACAGACTTGGGAAGAATGATATGGGTACCAACACAGTATAGGGGTTTAAATGACAATGTAAATACATACACTTTGAATGTTTTAAAGATTTGGGATAACTTACACAGAAGTATGAAATGGACCTTTAATTCTACACTGATTCCACTAAAAAATACAGAGTTTTTCCCCCCAGGTAGAGAAGAAATAGGAGGGAAGTGGTTTAAAAAAGATAAGGTGCAATTAGGAGACATCTTGGTGGGAGATGAAATAGGAGCATATGGCGAATTGAAAAAAAAAGAGGGAGAGATTTTCACTAAATTAGACGAATGGCGGTATTTCCAATTGAGGTGTTTTGTCGGAAGTTTGCCAAGACCTTTAAGGACAAGAGACAATTGGAACTTGTTTGAAAAGACATTGGGAACACAAGGTGATGGGAAACACGGGATTGCTAGAATTTATAAAATACTCACTGAACTAGACACAAACACGAAACCAACATATTTAACAAAATGGGAAATGGATATGGGAGTTGTGATAGATGAGGAAAAGCAGAGGAGAATGTATAGATTAACTCACGAAAATGTCTCTATGAGAGAAGTAGAAATGAACTATAAGTGTTTGACAAGATGGCACATTTCACCAGTAGTAGAAAATAAGATGTGTGGAGAGAGCACACCGCTGTGTTGGAGGGGATGTGGAGAAATAGGCACAATATACCATATATGGTGGGGATGCCCAAAAATCCAGATATTCTGGACAACAATAATCCACTTAATAAGAAAATTGACAGAAATAGATATAAATCTAGATCCAGAAGTATGTATTTTGCACATCACGGATATAACGGTAAATAAATATAAAAAATCAGGGATATGGAACTATATAAATGCTGCAAAAGCCCTGATACCCAAGTTCTGGAGGCAAATAGAGGCACCAAAGGAAGAGGACTGGATTGAAAGAGTTGAGCAGATTAAAAAGATGGAAAGGCTGTGCCATACCCAAGAAGATAAGATGGAGGTTTATCATGGGAAATGGGAGAACTGGGAAAAAGCCAGATTATATATGAGGTGTAGGAAAGAATAAAGATAACAACAGAAAAATTCCACTTGCTGATATAAGAAGACGTAGAGAAAAGATAGAATAGGCAGAGGGGACATAGGGTGGGGGGTGGAGAAGGGGGGAAAAGGTTGCATAGAGTATATAAAGTAGAAATGTTGGTTAATATAATATTATAGAATATATTTTATATATATATATATATTTATATTGTGATGATGAAATGTAATTGAAATGGAAAATTAATAAATATTTGAATTATAAAAAAAAAGACCGGAACACAGCGCGGGAACACAGCGAGAGGAACGCGCGGAGCAAAGGTAAGTGAATTGAGACAATATGGGGAATTAATTACTATAGGGGGGATGAATTATTAAATGGAGGATTAATTACTATGGGGGATGAATTACTATGGAGGATGAATTACTATATGGGGGATGAATTACTATGGGGGATGAATTACTATGGAGGATGAATTACTATATGGGGGATGAATTACTATGGAGGATGAATTACTATATGGAGGATGAATTACTATATGGGGGATGAATTACTATGGAGGATGAATTACTATATGGAGGATGAATTACTATATGGAGGATGAATTACTATATGGGGGATGAATTACTATGGAGGATGAATTACTATATGGGGGATGAATTACTATATGGAGGATGAATTACTATATGGGGGATGAATTACTATATGGGGGATGAATTACTACATGGAGGATGAATTACTATATGGGGGATGAATTACTATATGGAGGATGAATTACTATATGGGGGATGAATTACTATGGAGGATGAATTACTATAGAGGGGATGAATTACTATAGAGGGGATGAATTACTATATGGGGGATGAATTACTATAGGGGGGATGAATTACTATATGGGGGATGAATT
>NW_028319714.1:167500-172500 GCF_062004578.1 Staurois parvus | reverse complement strand
CTCAAAAAAAAAAAAAAAAAAAAAAAAAGCTTTTTGTGTATCCAAGGCTCGTTGGTCTAGGGGTATGATTCTTGCTTAGGGTGCGAGAGGTCCGGGGTTCAAATCCCGGACGAGCCCTATGTTTAGCAAACAACTCGGCATTCTATTGGGAGGAATTGTTCAGATGGTGGCTGAATCCATGCAAGCAACTGTGCTAGCGGTAGCCAAGAGTGCTTAAAGGCTCTTGCATTTCCAAAATGTGCAACGGCTACTTCTGTGAAATGGGCAAGATGTGGCTCTGGGGTTCTGCCTCTTTAGTCTAGGGGCTAAAGAGGCAGAACCTTTTGGGCATGGGAGCTCCAAGCTACAAGACCATGAGGCAGTCTCCAGAGCCTACCGCAGGAAAGGAGGTGATGTTTCCCCGACAAAGTTTCTTCTTTGCTTTTGAAATCTTTGATAGTTCAAGAAAGGCAAAGACTGCAAACTCGGTTCATCAAAGGAAGAAGACTTTTTTAGAGGACAATGCTATTTTTTGTACAAAAAAAAAAACATTTCCCAGAAAGCTGGCATTCCTGGCTCGTTGGTCTAGGCGTATGATTCTCGCTTTGGGTGCGAGAGGTCCCGGGTTCAAATCCCGGACGAGCCCAAGCTTTAGGCAGATGGCCTGAGTTCCCATTTCCTTCTTGGTCGCAGCCAAGGTTCTTTTATGGCGCGCTTGAACTTTTCTAGTGCCCTTGTCTACTGCTCAACCTAGCCTGGGCAGACAGCCAAATGCAGCCAACAGCACTCGGCTCGTTGGTCTAGGGGTATGATTCTCGCTTTGGGTGCGAGAGGCCCCGGGTTCAAATCCCGGACGAGCCCACAAGGTGAATTTTTTCATCCCTCTGGAACTCAACAGCACAGACATGGTTTTACCGTAACTTGCACGTACCTACCGGTCAACGTGTAAGCCCTTCTCACGGCAGTCGCTCGAGCTACATCCAGATGCTTTTCACCTTTCTTTGACAAAGTACTTCAAATGGAGCTTGTGGCCTTCTTTCAACATACTTCCTACAATTGAAGTGGCATAAAGCTGAAATTGCATCCATAGCTTAGCCCTTAGTGCTTCCGTGTTCACTTTCCACATGAACTGCAACAGGTGCTGACGAGCCCCGTTCAGTGCTGAGATTTTTCAAAGCAGTGAGAAAAGTTGGATCAGCTTACAATTCAATGCCCAGGGACCAAGGATTTGCTTTGTCTTGACTTTAGAAATGCATGCTGACCTCATCTCCAAGTTTCCTAGTGCTCTTGACAATAAAAAAAGATATTTTTTTGAGCAAAATATGCAGATGGTATTGTAGTGGGGACTTAGCCTTGGCACTCAAAAGGCACTTGTTCTACTCAAAAAAAAAAAAAAAAAAAAAAGCTTTTTGTGTATCCAAGGCTCGTTGGTCTAGGGGTATGATTCTCGCTTAGGGTGCGAGAGGTCCCGGGTTCAAATCCCGGACGAGCCCTATGTTTAGCAAACAACTCGGCATTCTATTGGGAGGAATTGTTCAGATGGTGGCTGAATCCATGCAAGCAACTGTGCTAGCGGTAGCCAAGAGTGCTTAAAGTCTCTTGCATTTCCAAAATGTGCAACGGCTACTTCTGTGAAATGGGCAAGATGTGGCTCTTGGGTTCTGCCTCTTTAGTCTAGGGGCTAAAGAGGCAGAACCCTTTGGGCATGGGAGCTCCAAGCTACAAGACCATGAGGCAGTCTCCAGAGCCTACCGCAGGAAAGGAGGTGATGTTTCCCCGACAAAGTTTCTTCTTTGCTTTTGAAATCTTTGATAGTTCAAGAAAGGCAAAGACTGCAAACTCGGTTCATCAAAGGAAGAAGACTTTTTTATTATTATTATTATTATTATTATACAGTATTTATAAAGCGCCAATAGTTCACTCAGCGCTGTACATTACAAAGGGGGACAGAACATGTGACAGAACAATACCAATACAATGCAAAACATGAGGGGATCGAGGGCCCTGCTCTTTCGAGCTTACAATCTAGAAGGGATGGGATAGTGGTACAGGAGGAGATAGCTGTGGGGGATGGAGTGGTAGGAAGAGTGGAGGAGGTCAGCAAGTTAGCAAGGGGTGAGGTAGGCTTCCCTGAAGAGATGGGTTTTCAGGGTGCGCCTAAAGGAGAGGAGAGTAGGTGATAATCTGATGGGTTGGGGCAGGGAGTTCCAGAGGATGGGTGACACCCTGGAGAAGTCCTGGAGGCGGGCATGGGAGGAGGAGACCAGGGAACTAGAGAGAAGGAGGTCTTGTGAGGAGCGGAGTGTGCGTGCTGGGCGGTACTTGGATATTAGGTCAGTGATGTAGTTCGGGGCAGTATGGTGGACAGCTTTGTACGTCAGTGTTAGGATTTTAAATTTGATCCGTTGCGCAATCGGAAGCCAGTGGAGGGATTGGCAGAGGGGGGTGGCGGAAATGGAGCGGTTGGAAAGGTGAATGAGTCTGGCAGCCGTATTCAAGATCAACTGAAGCGGGGATAGCCAGCGGCGAGGCAGGCCAGTGAGGAGGGAGTTGCAGTAGTCGAGTCGTGATATGATGAGGGAGTGGATGAGCTGTTTAGTGGTTTCTGGGGTTAGGAACGTGCGGATTTTGGCGATGTTGCGGAGGTGGAGTCTGCACGAGTTTGTTAAAGATTGGACTTGGGGCTGGAAGGATAGGTTGGAGTCCAGAATGACACCAAGTACTCTGGCCTGCAGAGCGGGTTTGATATTGACGTTGTTGGATGTGATGTAGAAGTCAATGGGGGGTGGGGTTCGGGCTGGGGGGAAGACAAGGAGCTCGGTTTTGGAGAGATTCAGTTTAAGGAAGTGGAGCGACATCCAATCTGATATGTCGCTCAGTAGGTGTGTGATTTGGGCAGAGACCGAAGGGGTGAGGTGGGGGGTTGAGAGATAGATTTGTGTGTCGTCGGCATAGAGGTGGTAGTTGAAGCCGTGAGAGTGTATGAGTTGGCCAAGGGAGGAGGTGTAGATGGAGAAGAGAAGGGGCCCAAGGACAGAGCCTTGAGGGACCCCAACAGAGAGGGGGAGTGAGGGGGAGGTGGTAGCATTATAGGTAACGCTGAAAGAGCGTTGTGACAGGTAGGATGAGAGCCAGGAGAGAGCAGAATCTCTGAGGCCGAGGGAGTGTAGTATTTTGAGGAGGAGGGGGTGGTCAACTGTGTCGAAGGCCGCAGAGAGGTCAAGGAGTAGGAGCACTGAATAGTGGCCATTAGCTTTGGCGGTTAGAAGGTCGTTGGAGAGTTTGAGTAAGGCGGTTTCGGTGGAGTGTAGGGGGCGGAAGCCAGACTGTAGGGGATCGAGGAGGTTGTTGTCGTTGAGGTGAGAGCATAGGCGGGTGTAGACGAGACGCTCGAGGAGTTTAGATGTAAGTGGGAGCAGGGAGATGGGTCTGAGGTTGTTCGGGTCATTGGGGTCCAGGGAGGGCTTTTTAAGTATGGGGGTGATGTGTGCATGCTTCAGTGGGGAGGGGAAAGTGCCGGAGGAGAGGGAGAGATTAAAGATGTGGGTGAGGGAGCGTAGGATGGAGGGGGAGGGAGGTCGTAGGAATTGTGAGGGGATAGGGTCGAGGGGGCAGGTGGTGAGGCGAGCATCAGAGAGGATCTTGGAGACTTCCTCAATGGTAGTAAGGTCAAAGGTGTGGAGTGTTGGGGGAGCTTCAGTATGAGGAATGTAGGGTGGGGTGGGAGTGGAGGTCAGAGCAGTGGTGGGGCCGTGGGAGAGGGGTGATGAGGGGGTAGCCGAGTGAGGGGGAATGGGGTCGGAGGGAGTTTGAGCAGTGACGAAGTCCCTGCGGGTAATGTCGAGGGGGGGGGGGGATGAGGGGGTAGCTGTGTGAGAGGGGACGGGTTGAGAGGGGGTGTGAGTTGCGGCAATGTCCTTGCGAATTGTGTCAATCTTGTTTTTGAAGTGATTGGCAATCTCAAGGGCGGTGAGTGATGCTATTTTTTGTACAAAAACAAAAACATTTCCCAGAAAACTGGCATTCCTGGCTCGTTGGTCTAGGCGTATGATTCTCGCTTCGGGTGCGAGAGGTCCCGGGTTCAAATCCCGGACGAGCCCAAGCTTTAGGCAGATGGCCTGAGTTCCCATTTCCTTCTTGGTCGCAGCCAAGGTTCTTTTATGGCGCGCTTGAACTTTTCTAGTGCCCTTGTCTACTGCTCAACCTAGCCTGGGCAGACAGCCAAAGGCAGCCAACAGCACTCGGCTCGTTGGTCTAGGGGTATGATTCTCGCTTTGGGTGCGAGAGGTCCCGGGTTCAAATCCCGGACGAGCCCACAAGGTGAATTTTTTCATCCCTCTGGAACTCAACAGCACAGACATGGTTTTACCGTAACTTGCACGTACCTACCGGTCAACGTGTAAGCCCTTCTCACGGCAGTCGCTCGAGCTACATCCAGATGCTTTTCACCTTTCTTTGACAAAGTACTTCAAATGGAGCTTGTGGCCTTCTTTCAACATACTTCCTACAATTGAAGTGGCATAAAGCTGAAATTGCATCCATAGCTTAGCCCTTAGTGCTTCCGTGTTCACTTTCCACATGAACTGCAACAGGTGCTGACGAGCCCCGTTCAGTGCTGAGATTTTTCAAAGCAGTGTGAAAAGTTGGATCAGCTTACAATTCAATGCCCAGGGACCAAGGATTTGCTTTGTCTTGACTTTAGAAATGCATGCTGACCTTGTCTCCAAGTTTCCTAGTGCTCTTGACAATAAAAAAAGATATTTTTTTGAGCAAAATATGCAGATGGTATTGTAGTGGGGACTTAGCCTTGGCACTCAAAAGGCACTTGTTCTACTCAAAAAAAAAAAAAAAAAAAACTTTTTGTGTATCCAAGGCTCGTTGGTCTAGGGGTATGATTCTCGCTTAGGGTGCGAGAGGTCCCGGGTTCAAATCCCGGACGAGCCCTATGTTTAGCAAACAACTCGGCATTCTATTGGGAGGAATTGTTCAGATGGTGGCTGAATCCATGCAAGCAACTGTGC
>NW_028319714.1:155000-160000 GCF_062004578.1 Staurois parvus | reverse complement strand
AATTGCACTTTTGAAGATCTATCATGCTGACCTCTAAAAAGTGTATATAAGAACGGGGGACCCCTAGAGTCTGTATAAAAGGTGGAAGAGACACGCAGAGAGAAGAGGAGAGGCTCGGGGAGAAGGAGGGGGAGAGGGGGGAAGGAGGAGGAGGAGGAGAAGAGAAGGAGAAAAACCAGCAGGGGGACAGAGCAGAGACTTGAAAGTTTTAAGAAATAATATCCCGCCCTACCCATAAACTTATAAAGGACTATAAGAAGGATAAGTGCCACAGAGAAAAATGAAAAACAAAAATGTAAAAGGAAGTGGGCTTAAAGGGTCCCAGACTGGCACAATTAAAAAATATACATCCCAAGGAAACGCAACCCCAGAAAGACCTCAGAGCAGATCTGGAGGAGGAGAGAGGTGTTTTTTTTTTTTTTTTTTTTTTTAACCCCTTTCTTCTCCTCTCGCCACCTACCCCCACTCTATTGCCTTCGTTATGGATTTTTTTCGTTTTTTTTTCATTTTTCTTCTCTCTCTATTTTTCTGCCAGTGATAATATCCAGGTGGGGCTTGGGAGGTTATGGGGAGGTTAGTCAAGGGGAAAGTCGTCCATGGACGGAGTTTTAGCCCAAGGATCAAATCAAAGGTGGATTTTTTAATCCATAAATGATTAGTAGGCAAATGTTAGGCCTAAAAAGAGGGAGGAGGGGAGGGGGGAGGGAGGGGGTTGGAAGGTTGGCAGGGTGGGAAATGGGAGAGGGAGGTTGTTTTCTCTGCAAAATAAAAGATGATATAAAAACAAGTGAGAAGGGAGAAGGAGAGAGAAATAAAAAATATAGATGGAGGAGAAAAGAGGAAATTTAAGGAAGATGGAAGAGATTCAGTTTATAACATATAACATAAATGGGTTGAACTGTCCCGGGAAAAGATATAGATTATTTAAAGAATTACATCATAGAGAAGCCTCAGTGATATTTTTACAGGAGACACATCTTGAGATAAGCTCAAATGTTAGACTGAGGTCTAAAAAATACCCAACATGGTACTATGCAGATTCCCCGGTTAAAAGAGCAAAAGGGGTAGCAATAGGCCTGGCAAAGAACGTTAGGTTTGAGTTGGAAGATAGAAAAACAGACCCAGATGGGAGATTTTTGTTCTTAAGGGGCAAGTTACAGGAGATCGAGTGTACACTGGCCAACATCTACTGCCCTAATAAAAAACCGGAGGAGTATCTGAAAAAGGTGTTGAGGAAGTTGATGGACTTTAAAAAAGGACGTTTGATCCTGGCAGGGGATTTTAACTTCTGTATGGACCCACAAAGGGATGCCACCTCCCATATAAAGACAGAAGGAAATAAGGCCCTGAAATTATTGAAAAAAGAATTACACATAAGTCAACTGATAGATGCCTGGAGAATTACACACACACAAGATAGAGATTATACTTTTTTCTCAAATATGCACAAGAGATATTCAAGATTAGATTATATATTAATAGAACATCAATTAATCGACCATCTGACCCAGGTAGATATAGAGACAATAACTTTATCAGACCACGCTCCAGTTACTATGAAAATGGAATGGGGGAGAAGGAAAAGCGGAGGGCTGGGATGGAAATTGAATGAGACACTTTTAGTGGAAAGGGAAATAGCTCAGAAAATAGGGGAGGAGATCGAACGCTTTTTTAAGGAGAATGAGACAGGGGAGGTGTCAACAGCCACAGTGTGGGAGGCTCACAAAGCTTATATAAGAGGAATATTAATGGCGATTGGGGCTAGAAAGAAAAAAGAAAGAAGGGAGAAAATGAATGAGCTCTTAGAAGAAATAGATAAATTAGAACAAATACATAAGAATAGAATAACAAAAGAAATAGAGCTGAAGTTAAAAAAACAGAAGGAAGAACTGAAAGAAATGATAGAAGAGGAGAGGAGAAAAGTATATAATAGAGTTCTAAGTGAGAGATATAGATGGGGAGAAAGACCTGGAAAGTATCTGATGAGAGCCCTGAGGAAAAAGAAAAATAGAAATTATATAGAAAAAATAAAAGATGCTAAAGGAAACATGAAACACTCAAATAAAGATATCACCAAAGCCTTCATAGAATATTACAGGAAACTGTACAATATAAGCCCCTCGGAAAGTTCAGAAACTATAGACAGTGAGAAAAACCAGAAAAGAAAGAAATATTTGGAAATGGCTAGGTTATTAAAATTAAATGAGGACCAACTAAACTCCCTAGACGCAGATATCTCACAGGAAGAAATAAAACTAGCATTAAAGGGGACAGTGTCGGGGAAAAGCCCAGGCCCAGATGGTTATACAGTGAGATACTATAAAAAATTCAGTGAAATCTTAGTACCAAAACTCAAAAACTACATGAATGCACTAGGTGGAGAGATGGAAGTAAGAAGAGAATCATTACAAGCCCAACTCGTGCTCATTCAGAAAGAGGGAAAAGATCCCTCTCAGTGTTCTAGCTATAGACCTATTTCACTACTGAACACAGACACTAAGTTGTACGCAAAGGTCCTAGCAAACAGATTGAAAGAGCTAATGCCTGGATGGATACATGAGGATCAGGTGGGCTTTGTTCCAGGGAGGGAAGGAAAAGATAATGGGGTACGATCATTGATGCTAATCCAAAAGAGTAAAAAGGGAAAAGAACCGGCGGTACTACTGTCTATAGATGCTGAAAAAGCGTTTGATAGGGTAAATTGGAGATTCATGATGGACACTCTGGAAGCTTTGGGAATCGGGCCTAGGATGAGAGAATGGATAGGAAAGCTGTACAGATACCCCTCGGTGGTCATTGGGGTAAATGGGGAGAGGTCAGAACCCATTGAGATGTCAAACGGAACAAGACAGGGATGCCCATTATCCCCATTGCTGTATGTTATATCTCTAGAACCTCTACTATCAACAATAAGACTGAATAGAGACGTAAAGGGAATCCGAATAGGAGATACGGAACATAAAGTTGCTGCTTTTGCAGACGACTTGTTGTTCTATGTAGGAAACCCCAGGATAACACTTCCAAACTTAATGAAGTCACTAAAGGAGTACGGAGAACTATCAAATTTAAAGATAAATCCAACAAAAACGGAGATTCTAAATATAAACATCTTAAAAAACGAAAAAGAAAGGATACAAAAAGAATTTCCCTTTAAATGGAAAGATAGAGATATAAAATATCTAGGAGTAAAACTCACAGCCTCACATAAACATCTATATAAACTAAACTATATTACACTGATAAATGAGATTAGAGATGAATTAAAAAGATTGGAGGGAGGAACCCCGACATGGATGGGCCGTATTAATCTGGTAAAAATGGTAATAGTACCAAAAATCATATATAGATATCAAATGATCCCAATTAAACTCCCAGAGATTTTCTTTAAAATAATTAAGAAATTGATAACAAGATACATATGGAGGAATAAAAAACCAAGACTGTCATACGAACTGCTAAGTAGGAGGAAAGAAAGAGGGGGTTTAGGGCTCCCAGACTTTAAAAGATATTACAAAGCGGTAATACTGGCAAGAACCATAGATTGGATATTTAATAATAAAAAAAGCTGGGTGAGAATAGAGAATGAACTCAGCGGAACAGACTTGGGAAGAATGATATGGGTACCAACACAGTATAGGGGTTTAAATGACAATGTAAATACATACACTTTGAATGTTTTAAAGATTTGGGATAACTTACACAGAAGTATGAAATGGACCTTTAATTCTACACTGATTCCACTAAAAAATACAGAGTTTTTCCCCCCAGGTAGAGAAGAAATAGGAGGGAAGTGGTTTAAAAAAGATAAGGTGCAATTAGGAGACATCTTGGTGGGAGATGAAATAGGAGCATATGGCGAATTGAAAAAAAAAGAGGGAGAGATTTTCACTAAATTAGACGAATGGCGGTATTTCCAATTGAGGTGTTTTGTCGGAAGTTTGCCAAGACCTTTAAGGACAAGAGACAATTGGAACTTGTTTGAAAAGACATTGGGAACACAAGGTGATGGGAAACACGGGATTGCTAGAATTTATAAAATACTCACTGAACTAGACACAAACACGAAACCAACATATTTAACAAAATGGGAAATGGATATGGGAGTTGTGATAGATGAGGAAAAGCAGAGGAGAATGTATAGATTAACTCACGAAAATGTCTCTATGAGAGAAGTAGAAATGAACTATAAGTGTTTGACAAGATGGCACATTTCACCAGTAGTAGAAAATAAGATGTGTGGAGAGAGCACACCGCTGTGTTGGAGGGGATGTGGAGAAATAGGCACAATATACCATATATGGTGGGGATGCCCAAAAATCCAGATATTCTGGACAACAATAATCCACTTAATAAGAAAATTGACAGAAATAGATATAAATCTAGATCCAGAAGTATGTATTTTGCACATCACGGATATAACGGTAAATAAATATAAAAAATCAGGGATATGGAACTATATAAATGCTGCAAAAGCCCTGATACCCAAGTTCTGGAGGCAAATAGAGGCACCAAAGGAAGAGGACTGGATTGAAAGAGTTGAGCAGATTAAAAAGATGGAAAGGCTGTGCCATACCCAAGAAGATAAGATGGAGGTTTATCATGGGAAATGGGAGAACTGGGAAAAAGCCAGATTATATATGAGGTGTAGGAAAGAATAAAGATAACAACAGAAAAATTCCACTTGCTGATATAAGAAGACGTAGAGAAAAGATAGAATAGGCAGAGGGGACATAGGGTGGGGGGTGGAGAAGGGGGGAAAAGGTTGCATAGAGTATATAAAGTAGAAATGTTGGTTAATATAATATTATAGAATATATTTTATATATATATATATATATTTATATTGTGATGATGAAATGTAATTGAAATGGAAAATTAATAAATATTTGAATTATAAAAAAAAAGACCGGAACACAGCGCGGGAACACAGCGAGAGGAACGCGCGGAGCAAAGGTAAGTGAATTGAGACAATATGGGGAATTAATTACTATAGGGGGGAT
>NW_028319714.1:47500-50000 GCF_062004578.1 Staurois parvus | reverse complement strand
TGTAAGCCCTTCTCACGGCAGTCGCTCAAGCTACATCCAGATGCTTTTCACCTTTCTTTGACAAAGTACTTCAAATGGAGCTTGTGGCCTTCTTTCAACATACTTCCTACAATTGAAGTGGCATAAAGCTGAAATTGCAACCATAGCTTAGCCCTTAGTGCTTCCGTGTTCACTTTCCACATGAACTGCAACAGGTGCTGACGAGCCCCGTTCAGTGCTGAGATTTTTCAAAGCAGTGTGAAAAGTTGGATCAGCTTACAATTCAATGCCCAGGGACCAAGGATTTGCTTTGTCTTGACTTTAGAAATGCATGCTGACCTCGTCTCCAAGTTTCCTAGTGCTCTTGACAATAAAAAAAGATATTTTTTTGAGCAAAATATGCAGATGGTATTGTAGTGGGGACTTAGCCTTGGCACTCAAAAGGCACTTGTTCTACTCAAAAAAAAAAAAAAAAAAAAAAAAAAAAAAAAAGCATTTTGTGTATCCAAGGCTCGTTGGTCTAGGGGAATGATTCTCGCTTAGGGTGCGAGAGGTCCCGGGTTCAAATCCCGGACGAGCCCTATGTTTAGCAAACAACTCGGCATTCTATTGGGAGGAATTGTTCAGATGGTGGCTGAATCCATGCAAGCAACTGTGCTAGCGGTAGCCAAGAGTGCTTAAAGGCTCTTGCATTTCCAAAATGTGCAACGGCTACTTCTGTGAAATGGGCAAGATGTGGCTCTGGGGTTCTGCCTCTTTAGTCTAGGGGCTAAAGAGGCAGAACCCTTTGGGCATGGGAGCTCCAAGCTACAAGACCATGAGGCAGTCTCCAGAGCCTACCGCAGGAAAGGAGGTGATGTTTCCCCGACAAAGTTTCTTCTTTGCTTTTGAAATCTTTGATAGTTCAAGAAAGGCAAAGACTGCAAACTCGGTTCATCAAAGGAAGAAGACTTTTTTGGAGGACAATGCTATTTTTTGTACAAAAAAAAAAACATTTCCCAGAAAGCTGGCATTCCTGGCTCGTTGGTCTAGGCGTATGATTCTTGCTTCGGGTGCGAGAGGTCCCAGGTTCAAATCCCGGACGAGCCCAAGCTTTAGGCAGATGGCCTGAGTTCCCATTTCCTTCTTGGTCGCAGCCAAGGTTCTTTTATGGCGCGCTTGAACTTTTCTAGTGCCCTTGTCTACTGCTCAACCTAGCCTGGGCAGACAGCCAAAGGCTCGTTGGTCTAGGGGTATGATTCTCGCTTTGGGTGCGAGAGGTCCCGGGTTCAAATCCCGGACGAGCCCACAAGGTGAATTTTTTCATCCCTCTGGAACTCAACAGCACAGACATGGTTTTACCGTAACTTGCACGTACCTACCGGTCAACGCGTAAGCCCTTCTCACGGCAGTCGCTCAAGCTACATCCAGATGCTTTTCACCTTTCTTTGACAAAGTACTTCAAATGGAGCTTGTGGCCTTCTTTCAACATACTTCCTACAATTGAAGTGGCATAAAGCTGAAATTGCATCCATAGCTTAGCCCTTAGTGCTTCCGTGTTCACTTTCCACATGAACTGCAACAGGTGCTGACGAGCCCCGTTCAGTGCTGAGATTTTTCAAAGCAGTGAGAAAAGTTGGATCAGCTTACAATTCAATGCCCAGGGACCAAGGATTTGCTTTGTCTTGACTTTAGAAATGCATGCTGACCTCGTCTCCAAGATTCCTAGTGCTCTTGACAATAAAAAAAGATATTTTTTTGAGCAAAATATGCAGATGGTATTGTAGTGGGGACTTAGCCTTGGCACTCAAAAGGCACTTGTTCTACTCAAAAAAAAAAAAAAGCTTTTTGTGTATCCAAGGCTCGTTGGTCTAGGGGTATGATTCTCGCTTAGGGTGCGAGAGGTCCTGGGTTCAAATCCCGGACGAGCCCAAGCTTTAGGCAGATGGCCTGAGTTCCCATTTCCTTCTTGGTCGCAGCCAAGGTTCTTTTATGGCGCGCTTGAACTTTTCTAGTGCCCTTGTCTACTGCTCAACCTAGCCTGGGCAGACAGCCAAAGGCAGCCAACAGCACTCGGCTCGTTGGTCTAGGGGTATGATTCTCGCTTTGGGTGCGAGAGGTCCCGGGTTCAAATCCCGGACGAGCCCACAAGGTGAATTTTTTCATCCCTCTGGAACTCAACAGCACAGACATGGTTTTACCGTAACTTGCACGTACCTACCGGTCAACGTGTAAGCCCTTCTCACGGCAGTCGCTCAAGCTAAATCCAGATGCTTTTCACCTTTCTTTGACAAAGTACTTCAAATGGAGCTTGTGGCCTTCTTTCAACATACTTCCTACAATTGAAGTGGCATAAAGCTGAAATTGCAACCATAGCTTAGCCCTTAGTGCTTCCGTGTTCACTTTCCACATGAACTGCAACAGGTGCTGACGAGCCCCGTTCAGTGCTGAGATTTTTCAAAGCAGTGTGAAAAGTTGGATCAGCTTACAATTCAATGCCCAGGGACCAAGGATTTGCTTTGTCTTGACTTTAGAAATGCAT
>NW_028319714.1:0-42500 GCF_062004578.1 Staurois parvus | reverse complement strand
GTTGGTCTAGGCGTATGATTCTCGCTTCGGGTGCGAGAGGTCCCGGGTTCAAATCCCGGACGAGCCCAAGCTTTAGGCAGATGGCCTGAGTTCCCATTTCCTTCTTGGTCGCAGCCAAGGTTCTTTTATGGCGCGCTTGAACTTTTCTAGTGCCCTTGTCTACTGCTCAACCTAGCCTGGGCAGACAGCCAAAGGCAGCCAACAGCACTCGGCTCGTTGGTCTAGGGGTGTGATTCTCGCTTTGTGTGCGAGCCCACAAGGTGAATTTTTTCATCCCTCTGGAACTCAACAGCACAGACATGGTTTTACCGTAACTTGCACGTACCTACCGGTCAACGTGTAAGCCCTTCTCACGGCAGTCGCTCGAGCTACATCCAGATGCTTTTCACCTTTCTTTGACAAAGTACTTCAAATGGAGCTTGTGGCCTTCTTTCAACATACTTCCTACAATTGAAGTGGCATAAAGCTGAAATTGCATCCATAGCTTAGCCCTTAGTGCTTCCGTGTTCACTTTCCACATGAACTGCAACAGGTGCTGACGAGCCCCGTTCAGTGCTGAGATTTTTCAAAGCAGTGTGAAAAGTTGGATCAGCTTACAATTCAATGCCCAGGGACCAAAGATTTGCTTTGTCTTGACTTTAGAAATGCATGCTGACCTCGTCTCCTAGTGCTCTTGACAATAAAAAAAAGATATTTTTTTGAGCAAAATATGCAGATGATATTGTAGTGGGGACTTAGCCTTGACACTAAAAAGGCACTTGTTCTACTCAAAAAAAAAAAAAAAAAAAAAAAAAAAAAGCTTTTTGTGTATCCAAGGCTCGTTGGTCTAGGGGTATGATTCTCGCTTAGGGTGCGAGAGGTCCCGGGTTCAAATCCCGGACGAGCCCTATGTTTAGCAAACAACTCGGCATTCTATTGGGAGGAATTGTTCAGATGGTGGCTGAATCCATGCAAGCAACTGTGCTAGCGGTAGCCAAGAGTGCTTAAAGGCTCTTGCATTTCCAAAATGTGCAACGGCTACTTCTGTGAAATGGGCAAGATGTGGCTCTTGGGTTCTGCCTCTTTAGTCTAGGGGCTAAAGAGGCAGAACCCTTTGGGCATGGGAGCTCCAAGCTACAAGACCATGAGGCAGTCTCCAGAGCCTACCGCAGGAAAGGAGGTGATGTTTCCTCAACAAAGTTTCTTCTTTGCTTTTGAAATCTTTGATAGTTCAAGAAAGGCAGACTGCAAACTCGGTTCATCAAAGGAAGAAGACTTTTTTAGAGGACAAGGCTATTTTTTGTATAAAAAAAAAAAAACATTTCCCAGGTAGCTGGTATTCCCGGCTCCTTTCCAAGAAGTATTCCTTCTTGGTCGCAGCCACGGTGCCTTTATGGCGCGCTTGAACTTTTCTAGTGCCCTTGTCTACTGCTCAACCTAGCCTGGGCAGACAGCCAAAGGCAGCCAACAGCTCTCGGCTCGTTGGTCTAGGGGTATGATTCTTGCTTCGGGTGCGAGAGGTCCCGGGTTCAAATCCTGGACGAGCCCAAGCTTTAGGCAGATGGCCTGAGTTCCCATTGCCTTCTTAGTCGCAGCCAAGGTGCCTTTATGGCGTGCTTGAACTTTTGTAGTGTCCTTGTCTACTGCTCAACCTAGCCTGGGCAGACAGCCAAAGGCAGCCAACAGCACTCGGCTCGTTGGTCTAGAGCAGGGGTGTCCAAACTATGGCCCTCCAGCTGTTGAAGTACTACAAATCCCATCATGTCTCTGCCTCTGGGAGTCTTTCCTGTGGATGTAAGAGTCTTGCAAGGCCTCATGGAACTTGCAGTTCTTCAACACCTGGAGGGTCATAGTTTGGACACCCCTGGTCTAGGGTATATGATTCTCACTTTGGGTGCGAGAGGTCCCGGGTTCAAATCCCGGACGAGTCCACGAGGTGAAGTTTTTCATGCCTCTGGAACTCAACAGCACAGAGATGGCTTTACCGTAACTTGCACGTACCTACCGGTCAACGTGAAAGCCCTTCTCACGGCAGTCGGTCGAGCTACATCCAGATGCTTTTCACCTTTCTTTCTTTGACAAAGTACTTCAAATGGAGCTTGTGGCCTTCTTTTAACATACTTCCTACAATTTAAGTGGCATAAAGCTGAAATTGCATCCATAGCTTAGCCCTCAGTGCTACCATGTTCACTTTCCACAAGACCTCTCGCACTCGACGCGAGAATCATGCCCCTAGACCAACAAGTGGCGTAAAATTGAAATTGCATCCATAGCTTAGCCCTTAGTGCTTCCGTGTTCACTTTCCACATGAACTGCAACAGGTGCTGACAAACCCCGTTCACTGCTGAGATTTCTCAAAGCAGTGTGAAAAGTTGGATCAGCTTACAATTCAATGCCCAGGGACCAAGGATTTGCTCTGTTTTGACTTTAGAAATGCATGCTGACTACGTCTCCAAGTTTCCTAGTGCTGTTGACAATAAAAAAATTTTTTTTTTAGCAAAATATGCAGATGGTATTGTAGTGGGGACTTAGCTTTGGAACTTGTTATGCTACTTGGTCGCAGTCAAGATGCCTTTATGACGTGCTTGAACATTTGTAGTGCTCTTGCTTACTTCTCCACCTTATCCAGGAAGACAGCCAAGCAAGCAAGCTGCATTCAGCTCGTTGGTCTAGGGCAGGGGGGTCTTCAAGCTGTGGCCCTTTGCTGATCTTAATCCACCCCTTGGGGCACTATTCTTCCCTCTGATAGAAGGCACAATTTCCCCCATCAACACCTCAAATGGGCCATTATTCCTCTCTCTGACTTCAATATTGGGGGACTAGTCCTCCCACTGACGCCAACAATGGGTCATTATTCCTCCTAATGACCGGGCACTAATCCCCCTACTGATACCAACACTGGGACCTAATTTCTGCCACTGACACCAACAGTGGGCAATTATTGATCCCATTGACAGGGTACTATTCCTCCCCTTTATGCCAACACTGCTGACTATTCCTCTCCCTAATACCAAAGATGGGGCATTGTTTAGTCCCACTAATGCCAAATATGTTCTACTCCCACTGGCCATAGTCCAGCACCAGCCCTTAAGTCTGAAAGATAGTAAACTGGCCCTTTGTACAAAAAGTTTGGAGACCCCTCGCCTAGGGTTATGATTCTCACTTTGGGTTCAAGAGGTCCCAGTTGAAATCACAGACAAGTGCACAAGATCTTTTTCATCCCTGTGGAACCAGTCAGCACAGAGTTGGTTTTATCACAAGCAACACTTTCAGTGACCATCCACCTTACGGACACTGGCAATAAAAAACTGAAGTACTTCCTGTGTTGGAGTGGTTATATATTGCTCTCTGGTCAGCCAGTGTCCATTCCCCTATGGGTGGCATATACCCCACAGTCATGAATAGCCTGCTCTGTGATGTACAAAAAAATATCTTGATAAAAACAAAATAGCTAGCACAAAAGGGAATAAAAAAACTCCAACAAAAAAAAAACTAACGTATGCAGGAGTGGAAGGGGTTATACTGGGCTAGCCAACAGCTTTTTCTTTTTTTTTTTTTTTTTTTTGCCAGTGCTTAATTTGCCTGTAGGCAGCTGCATGTAGCTCGTGTCCCTTCATGAAGATAAACAATATTTTTCAATTAAGTGATGCCTGTCTGTGATCATTGCTTGTACTGAATGCTCTTTAAACTGTCACATAAAATGTGCTTTAAGAATAAAACAAACAAAAACTAAAAACCTTAACCAGCTCATCTGTTTCCAGCAGCCCACAAAAGAGCATCAGTGATGGGCTTTGAATTCCATGCAGGGAGAACCTCCCCCACCTTAGTTGCATGCTTACCAAAACCAGATGGTCATAGGCTTCTGTAATCTGCACCTGCCATGGCCAAAATCTTCCTTTCTGCCTCTGCATAGCTGAACGCCTTACGCTTCAAAACAGCCATCTCCTGCTACAGGAGATGCTTAGGAGGCTGCTCCAAGTCTATGGGGATCCACCATGCAGGCATGAAGATTTAAGGCCAAATAAGGCCATTGGATTTAGACAAAAATGCAATTGGGGTGGAGGGAGGCTCAGTCGCTATCTCTATACTATCTATGAAACATTTATACATATAAGACTGCTTTCACATCCATGCACCGGGGTAACATGCATTGAGAAAGGCACCCCAATTCAAAAAAAATGCACATCTCAAATGCACTTAAGCTGTAGTTGACCACGATACACTTCTGTGCTGCACTGGAAAAAATAGTGCAAGTGTATTTTTTTTGTGTGCTGTAAAGCAAAGAAGACAGCAAAAATACAGTTGCAAGAAAAAGTATGTGAACCCCTTGGGATTACGTGGAGTTTTGCATGAATTGGGCATAAAATGTGCTCTGAATGTCATCTAAGTCACAACAATAGAAGAACACAGTCTGCTGAACATAATACTACACAAACATTAGATGTTGCCATGGTTTAATTGCACATAACATGTAAACATTCACAGTGCAGGGAGGAACAAGTATGTACACCTTTGGACTTAATAACTGGTTGACCCTCCTTTGGCAGCAATAACCTCAACCAAACATTTCCTGTAGTTGCAGATCAGACCTGCACAACGATCTGGAGTCATTTTGGACCACTCCTCTTCACAAAACTGTTTCAGTGTAGCAATATTCTTGGGATGTCTGGTGTGAATCGCTCTCTTAAGGTCATGCCACAGCATTTCAATCGGGTTGAGGTCAGGACTCTGACTGGGCCACTCCAGAAAGCGTATGCTGTGCTGTTGCAGCCATTGTTTTGTTGAATTACTTGTATGCTTTGGGTCATTGTCCTGTTGCAGCACCCATCCTCTGCAGAGCTTCAGTTGGCGGACAGATGGTCGTACGTTTTCCTGCAAAATGTCTTGATAAACTCTGGAATTCATTTTCCCATCAATGACAACAATCTGTCCAGGCCCTGAGGCAGCAAAGCAGCCCCAAACCATGATGTACCCTCCGCCATGTTTTACAGTGGGGATGAGGTTTTGATGTTGGTGTGCTGTGCCTTTTTTTCTCCACACATAGTGTTGTGTGTTCTTCCCAAACATCTCAATCTTGGTTTCATCTGTCCACAGTATATTTTGCCAGTAGTGCTGTGGAACATCCAGGTGCTCTTTTGCAAACTTCAAACGTGCTGCAATATTCTTTTTGGACAGCAATGGCTTCCTCCGTGGTGTCCTCCCATGTACTCCATTCTTGTTTAATGTTTTCCTTATTGTAGATGTGTCAACAAAAATGTTAGCATGTGCCAGAGATTTCTGTAGGTCTTTAGCTGACACTCTGGGATTCTTCTTTACCTCATGCAGCATTCTGCGCTGTGCTCTTGCAGTCATTTTTACAGGACGACCACGCCTAGGGAGAGTAGCAACATCGCTAAACTTTCTCCATTTGTAGACAGTCTGTCTTACCGTGGACACATGAACATCAAAGCTTTTGGAGATACTTTTGTAACCCTTTCCAGCTTCGTGCAAGTCAACAATTCTTGATCGCAGGTCTTCTGAGAGCTCTTTTCTGCGAGGCATGGTTCACATCAGACAGTGCTTCTTGAAACCAGTAAACCCAAAACAGGTGTGTGTTTTTTTAAGGGCAGGACAGCTGTCAGCAACACATCCAATATCATCACACTGATTGGAGTGAAGGTTGGCTCACTCCTGGCTCCAATTAGCTCTGAGAGAAGTAATTAAGCTAGGGCCTCACATACTTTTTCCTGCCTGCAATGTGAATGTTTACATGTTATGTGCAATTAAACCATGGCAACATCTAATGTTTGTGTAGTATTATGTTCAGCAGACTGTGTTCTTCTATTGTTGTGACTTAGAAGACATTCAGAGCACATTTTATGCCCAATTCATGCAAAACTCCATGTAATCCCAAGGAGTTAACATACTTTTTCTTGCAACTGTATGAAATGACCAACAACACTGTAAAAATGAGAGAAGAATACAAGTAGGAGGTAATTAAAAAAAAAAAAAAATTTCAATGAACACAGTTAGAAGTGATACTATGGATTTTATAGAGGACCCTTACTGTGTAAGTTGTTTTCTGAGTACAAAGGACTAGACACCAGTACAGCCTGCTGTCTCCAAGCAGCTGACCCTTTTCCCATTAATACCTCGTTCTGGCCATCTCGGTAGAGACAAAGTTTTGAATCCTTATGTCACAGCTGCCCTTCCAGTGGCTTGTGATCTGATGAGTGGTGGGGGAGTAATCAAGAAGCTGCAGGAAAGACAGAGGAAGTGCAGACACAGAGAATGGAAGAAACAGAAGCAAGGGGATCCTTGCACTGCTGGTCCTTAGGTACAGCTTCCTCTACAACAAGGAGAGCATAGAGGAGCACAGAAGTGATATCACAAAATCACAATTCAAATGTGGTGAGACTATCAGTCAGAAGCAGCAGTGTCAGAGATGATTTCACACTGTAGATATACAGGCTACTGACTAGGCGTGCCTATACACAGGACATGCTGTCAGGGTCCTGTCCACAGCAAAAGTTCTGGAAGATCTGGCATTTTTGCCAGTACTCTACATGGCCGCAGAAGTACACATCAGCCTCAGTCTGGTGCCAGATGGCCTTTATAAGGAGGCTCATCACTTCCTCTAGTTGTTGGATGATCTCTAGCTCCCCATGCTGTTCCTGGTTCCTGCAATTTCCTGTTATCGACTCGGCTTGCTCCTGGACTGGTCTACTCTGATTTACCCCTGATCGGACCTCGGCTTGGCTTAAGGATACCCTCTCTCTCACTCCTCTGTGAATGACCTCGGCTATCCCATGTGACTACGTCCGCTCTGATTTCCACCTGGCACCTGACCTTGGCTTGAACAGGCGCCTCCTGTCTGCAGACCTATCTCCGTGCACCAGCTGTGCTTCTGAGTGGACCACCAACCAGCACTCCTACAGGCGACCTGTGCAACTTTGGGCCTGACTCCCGCTGTCCCACTCTCAGGGGAGTCCGGAACTTAGCCGCAAGGGAACCCCTCTCTCCATTGGCCTCCATCACCAGGTACGTGATACATGCACTGCCTTTTTCAAGAGAAACTCAATACAGAAAGGGTACATTTTTCAAGGTACTCTTTAGGAACAATTACCATTTCCACATGTTCCAATAAGAACATTTTCACTTTATATTTAAGGGTTACTAAACCCACAATAATAAAATCAGTCTGTATATGCAGTATAGCATGCTTGATATACTCACTGTGGAACCTAAGGGGTTATTCCTGTGCATTTAACGTCCTTACAGGATGTCTTCAACTTACAAGCCGACCTCAATGCTCTGTATAATTGGGCAACTAAGTGGCAAATGAGGTTTAATGTTGATAAAATGTAAGGTTATGCACTTGGGGGCTAAGAATATGCATGCATCATACACACTAGGGGGGGGGTACAACTGGGGGAATCAATGGTGGAGAAGGATCTGGGGGGGGGGGTCAATGGTAGATCACAAGCTTAATGGCATGCAATGCCAAGCTGAGGTTTCTAAAGCGAGCAAAATC
Organism: Staurois parvus; assembly: GCF_062004578.1. NCBI lineage: Eukaryota > Metazoa > Chordata > Amphibia > Anura > Ranidae > Staurois > Staurois parvus. Next base: position 35,008 of record NW_028319714.1, on the reverse strand, counting down.
CTCTCTTGTATTGGGAGAGCTATAGACTCGAGAGAGAATTTCCCCCCGGTACAAATCATTAGTAAGACCTCATCTGGAATACGCAGTTCAGTTTTGGGCACCAATTCACAAATAGAACATTGGGGAACTGGAGAAAGTACAGAGAAGGGGAATCAAACTGATACAAGGCATGGAGGAGCTCAGCTATGAGGAAAGATTAGAGGAACTAAATTTATTCTCTTAAGAAGAGGAGACTAAGGGGGATATGATCTCCATGTATAATACATAAGGGGGGATATGATCACCATGTATAATACATAAGGGGGATATGATCTCCATGTATAATACATAAGGGGGGGATATGATCTCCATGTATAATACATAAGGGGGAATGTGATCACCATGTATAATACATAAGGGGGGGATGTGATCTCCATGTATAATACATAAGGGGGATATGATCACCATGTATAATACATAAGGGGGATATGATCACCATGTATAATACATAAGGGGGGGATATGATCTCCATGTATAATACATAAGGGGGGATATGATCTCCATGTATAATACATAAGGGGGATATGATCACCATGTATAATACATAAGGGGGGATATGATCTCCATGTATAATACATAAGGGGGGATATGATCTCCATGTATAATACATAAGGGGGGATATGATCTCCATGTATAATACATAAGGGGGGGATATGATCACCATGTATAATACATAAGGGGGGATATGATCTCCATGTATAATACATAAGGGGGGGATATGATCTCCATGTATAATACATAAGGGGGGATATGATCTCCATGTATAATACATAAGGGGGGATATGATCTCCATGTATAATACATAAGGGGGGATATGATCTCCATGTATAATACATAAGGGGGGGATATGATCTCCATGTATAATACATAAGGGGGGATATGATCTCCATGTATAATACATAAGGGGGGATATGATCTCCATGTAGAATACATGAGGGATATGATCTCCATGTAGAATACATAAGGGGGGGGGGGGTTCGATCTCCATGTATAAATACATCAGTGGTTCATATAGTGAACTCAGTGTAGAGTTATTCACCCTGAGGTCATTACAGAGGACAAGGGGGCGCTCTTTACGTCTGGAGGAAAAGAAATTTAATCTGCAAACCCAGAAAGGTTTCTTCACAGTAAGAGCTGTGAGGATGTGGAATAGACTCCCTCAAGAGTTGGTTGTGGCCAGCTCAGTGGATTGCTGTAGGAAAGTCCTGGATTGTTTCTTGGATACACAGAATATAACTGGATATAACATTTATAGGTGACGTTGATCCAGGGAATATCCGATTGCCTCTCGGGGGATCAGGAAGGAATTTTTTTTCCCTGCAGGAGCAAATTGGCTCATGCTTTGCTGGGTTTTTTGCCTTCCTCTGGATCAACTGTGGGTGTAGGATTATAACTTTTTTTTTTTTTTTCGGTTGTACTAGATGGACTTTTGTCTTTTTTCAGCCAGACTAACTATGTAACCCATGCAGTGCAAGCACAGCCCCACTGCATAGGAGAAAAAAAATTGCCTGTAGTTAAGTGTTTTTACTCTGTATACATTAGTTACTCTTTTGTGCATTTATCTTATCACTTGTGCAGAAAAAAATGCATAAAGGTTTCTTCACAGTAAGAGCTGTGAGAATGTGGAATAGACTCCCTCAAGAGTTGGTTCTGGCCAACTCAGTGGATTGCTGTAAGAAAGTCCTGGATTCTTTCTTAGATACACAGAATATAACATTTATAGGTAAAGTTGGTCCAGGGAATATCCGATTGCCTCTCGGGGGATCAGGAAGGAATTTTTTTTCCCAGCAGGAGCAAATTGGATCGTGCTTTGCTGGGTTTTTTTGCCTTCTTCTGGATCAACTGTGGGTATACGATTAGAACTGTTTTTTTTTTTTTTTTTAATGGTTGAACTAGATGGACTTATGTCTTTTTTCAGCTAGACAAACTATGTAATTGTGTAAAAACACGGTTTGATCCTGACTTCTCTGATCCTCCCCTTCTTCCAGTGTCCCCCAATTATCCCCGAAGACATATTGTGTGGAGACACTTTGCACATGCTCAGTTTGAAGTGTATTGCTAGAGGGTTTTTTTTTTTTTCTTGGGAGAGTGCAAGTGTTCAGCACAGGGCCAACCAGCACTGTCCAGACAGAGGTCAGGGGTTCTGCATCCTCCTAGAGCAGAAAGAAAACTCCTCCTACAAGCTTTAATCCGTGCTCTGCTGGTCACCGATAGAAGTCACAAGACTGCTCTAACTGCTGATGAGAAAAAGTATCTAGCAGTATTTATTTAATTAAATATTTGCATTTCCGTGTACTGTGGGAGACCAAATAGAGTGAATGCAGGGTCCTGGGTTTAGTAACACTAACATAATAGGATACAGATTTGGGATTTTCTCATCTACAAAAACGTAAGCACCTCATATACATTTTCTTTACAATTTATTGGTTCGATTCTCTCATTATACAGTTTTGTTAGAATTCTTTACATTTTAAAAAAAAGATTGATAAAACAAAAGTCCTCCAAACAGGACCTAACAGATAAAGATTTTTTTTTTTTAACCAATAATGTATATGACCTAATTTTTTCACTCCAAGTTATGTATTGTACTTAGCACAAAAAGTACTCACACACGCTTGTACTTACACACACATACGTACATAATATCTCTCCGGATTTTCACAGAAAACCCAGTAGTGTCCACTTAATGAATCTGTCCACGGCTAATTACAGAGGCTAAGCTGGTTTAGTGTGGAGCTGCAGTCATTTCTGGACCTGACCGTGTATGTCGAAGTGGTCGTGGCATGGGTCCTTCTGGCTGGAATGTTCTGGAGTATTCCTGATCTCAGGTGCTGTACAAATACAGTTTGCTGGTGACAAAAACTAGGAGAGGTGTTATTACTGGAGGAGTACCTGGAGAGACAAGGCAGCGGTCACGACAACGGTGACGGTTCTGAGAGTGTCGGACACTTCAGACATTCCCTCCTGGAAAAAGCCAGTTTCTCGAGAAGAGAGGGACTGCAGCTTTAAAATTAAAAAAAAAAAAAAAAAGAAGAAGAAAGGGGGGGGGGGGAATCTTAAGACTGTTTGCGAAAGTATTTCAAATTTAGGTAAAAGAAAACTTGAAAACTTCTTAAAAGAAGCACTTTTTGTAAAAGCTTTGATTCATTTTAAGACATAATTGGCTGACCAACATCTTTGAATAAAGCAGTCTAGACAGAACCAAAAAAAAAAAAAAAAATTCTGGGCAGGAACCATTTAATTGGAGCCTCTTTCATTCTAGTCTCTGCCCTCCAACGTGGGAAGGGGCAATTGGCAGCACTCGTTTATGCTGGGCTGCGTTCACTAGCTCCAGAGGCCGGCGTAGTTTCCGTGAAGACCCGTTGGCAGAGGACCACCTGCTACGAAGAGCTTCGTTCCAGACGAGTCGTAGCAGTGGGTGTAAACAGCATTTGGGCAGCAATCAATGTCAGAGAAGTAATTCCTCCACATGTCATTATGGTTCTGTGAAAAGAATAGGGGCAAAGTCAGTTCACCCAATTAAAAGGTAAAAATAAATACATTTTACACATTCACATTTTCTTGTGTTTTTGTGCATTCAAGTACAGAAAATGTTGATCTGTTAGAGATCAAGCTGATAATGAAGCCCTTGTGCACTGAAATCACAAGCCTCACCACCATTAGGAGGAGGAATTTTGTAATGCAGCTGGGAAGAACTCAAGCAGCGCTGACAACTCAGCTTGGGATTTCAGTGCAGCAGAGGCAGCACTCCCATCTTACTACAAGTTAAAGTGGAATTATCATCCCCTTCACTTGAGCGCCGTGGTTTCCCAGAGCTTCCCACTGGCATCTTCAGCAATTTTCACTGGCTGGGCCGAGAGCGCCATGATTTCCCAGAGCTTCCCACTGGCATCTTCAGCCATTTTCACTGGCTGGGCCGAGAGCGCCGTGGTTTCCCAGAGCTTCCCAATGGCATCTTCAGCCATTTTCACTGGCTGGGCCGAGAGCGCTGTGGTTTCCCAGAGCTTCCCAATGGCATCCTCAGCCATTTTCACTGGCTAAGCTGAGAGCATTGTGGTTTCCCAGAGCTTCCCGCTGGCATCTTCAGCCATTTTCACTGGCTGCGCCGAGAGCGCCGTGGTTTCTCAGAGCTTTCCACTGGTATCTTTAGCCATTTTCACTGGCTGGGCCAAAAGCGCCGTGGTTTCCCAGAGCCTCCCCTGGCATTTTCAGCCATTTTCACTGGCTGGGCTGAGAGCGCCGTTGTTTCCCAAAGCTTCCCCTGGCATTTTCAGCCATTTTCACTGGCTGGGCCGAGAGCGCCATGGTTTCCCAGAGCTTCCCACTGGCATCTTCAGCCATTTTCACTGGCTGGGCCAAAAGCACCGTGGTTTCCCAGAGCTTCCCACTGGCATCTTCAGCCATTTTCACTGGCTGGGCAGAGAGTTGTGGTTTTCCCAAGCTTCCCGCTGGCATCTTCAGCCATTTTCACTGGCTGCGCCGTGGTTTCCCACTGGCATTTTCAGCCATTTTCACTGGCTGGGCCGAGAGCGCTGTGGTTTCCAAGAGCGTCCCACTGGCATCTTCAGCCATTTTCACTGGCTGGGTCGAGAGCGCCGTGGTTTCCCAGAGCTTCCCACTGGCATCTTCAGCCATTTTCACTGGCTGGGCAGAGAGTCGTGGTTTCCCCAAGCTTCCCGCTGGCATCTTCAGCCATTTTCACTGGCTGCGCCGTGGTTTCCCACTGGCATTTTCAGACATTTTCACTGGCTGGGCCGAGAGGGCCGTGGTTTCCCAGAGCTTCCCACTGGCATCTTCAGCCATTTTCATTGGCTGGGCCGAGAGGACATCAACTCTGCATTACTGAAATTGTAAAACTGTACACTGTGCAGTCACTCTCAGTGTACAGGCAGGTAAGAACTTTAATGCAGAAGCGACAGTGTGTCTATTCTACATTAGAAATCCTGTCTGACAATTTTTTCTCCTAAAGTTCTACTTCAAAAGTGGTTGTAAACTACCTATACCCAGTAAAGTGACTGGTCTCAAGTGATACACACAGATGAAACAAATCCTTCTACGCAAGTTGTACCTGTTTGAACACCTGTGGATAAGAGACGGATGCAGATAAAGTGTACAGTTTAAACAGCATTTCAAATCACAAGGCAGGGGGTGGGGATCTTATGTCACAACCTGCACAGTCAGATAATGCAGCTGAGTGGATCTACTTCCTCTGAGCCCAGGCTGTCATGGACAAACCACTGGATATGCATCAGAATGCTGATCGGGCTTAGAGTACTACTGCACTAAAAGGTGTTCCCCTGTCATTACTGCAAAAGTCTGGTGCAGCAATATGGTCTGTGTGCATGTGCATGCATATGTGCAGGGGGTTCTCAGGAAGGGGGGGGGGGGGGAACAGAATTTACATTTCCAGCCTGTCAGGGTCCTGTCCACGGCAGTTCTGGAAGATCTGGCATTTCTGCCAATACTCTACATGGCCGCAGAAGGACACATCAGCCTCAGTCTGGTGCCAGACGGCCTTTATAAAGGAGGCTCATCACTTCCACTGGTTGCTGGATGATCTCTAGCTCCCCGTGCCCTGTTCCTGTGGTTCTGACTTGTGATCTCCTGTTACCGACTCGGCTTGCTCCTGGACCTGTCTACTCTGATTTACCCCTGATCTGACCTCGGCTTAGCTTATGGATACTCTCTCCCTCTCGCTCCTCTGTGAATGACCTCGGCTATCCCATCTGACTACGACTGCTGATTCCCACCTGGTACCTGACCTTGGCTTGAACCAACTATCCAGTACCCATCCAAATCCCGGAAGGGCTTGCATACCACGCACAGGTGCCTCCTGTCTGCAGACCTATCTCCATGCACCAGCTGTGCTTCTGAGTGGACCACCAACCAGCACTCCTACAGGCGACCTGTGCAACTTTGGGCCAGACTCCCACTGTCCCACTCTCAGGGGAGTCCGGAACTTAGCCGCAAGGGAAGCCTTCTCTCCATTGACCTTCATCACCAGGTGCGTGATACAGACATGCAGTTCTCCCGCCAAAAGATTTGGGGAAGCCAGTGGCCATGATCCATCACACCAATCAGCAGCAAACATCAGGTGCTCAGCCAGCCACCGAGGATTTGGAGCTTGAATTAATGTAAGCGAAGACTCCGCTAGAGCCTCTGCGCCCATGTGGATAGTGGTTTCTCCTCCGTCAAAAGAACCTTGGAGAAACCAAGAAGGTAATGGGGAGGGATGTTCCCATGACTAGGATACTTACAAAAGTAGCCTAGCAACCCCCAGATATGTAACCCCTCCAAGTTCACGGTCTAGGAATCATGGGGAAGCATATACTAGGAGGCCCCTGCAACTAGCACGAAGGCCAGGGGAAAAATTAACAAACCAGTCTGTTTCCGCTAGGCCAGAGGAAATACAAATACTGGGACGACACTAGGTGACTGTGCTCCTTTTATTTAATTGTGGATGATGTGTTCCCTGTATTAGGTGGGCGGAAACTCATGTGCTGTCCTGGAAGATGAATTGGGAAAAACAGATTATGAAACAGACTGAAAATTCTTAAGGGAATCTTGTTGTGTGGCCAGAATTACATAAATGCCTCCCACAAAAATGACAGCTAGGATTTGTTATTCTGCAATAATCTTGTATAATCTATGCACACCCAGGTAAGTACTTACCAACCAGCCTTTTCCTGTGGTCAGTTTCAGCATCTCTCCCCTTGACTTTGAAGGCTGGATATTCCCAACAGAATCATCCAGAAAGCTATGAGCTCGAATGTCATAGAACAGGAGGGAGCCTTGTCCAGTCCCCACAGTGATTATATGTTCATAGAAGCTCACCGACCGGATACCTTTAAACAAACATATCAACACTTAATTTACACAGAGCAGGTATGGAGATGGCCATACTGACAACAGAACCTTTCCTCAAGGGTGACTTCATGGTCACAAGATTGCAGAATAACTATGTTTAGGGTGAGAATTGATGCGTGATGAAGTAAAATTAAATAAATTCAATCAAAACAGTTTTTTTCAGGTTTACTTTACTTTTAGATATAACATTTTTCCCCCTGATGAAGCCACGTGACCCAGTGGCGCAACGCGTAGGGGAGGAGCCCTGATGTCACGACGCTTAAAGGAATAGACACAGCAAGTGTGAGGAGTGTGGCAAACATAAGAGGATTCTATACCAATGAAAAATAAGACGTTTTTTCTATTTGTATTATGTGAGTGCATTATTTAAGCATAATAAATACTTTTTAAAGATAAGGCACTATATTATACTCTTTTATTACATGATAATTATGCACATGGAGAGGAAATGAAAAAGGAGAGGGGAGAGGGGGATAAGGTCATCCATATATCCAACTCCAGGAAAACAGATCTCTGAGAAACAATTAGACACCCTGCTGGAAAAAAGGGAAACATTCCATCTATCCACCTGGGGACAGGTTTATATAGATATATACAGTTGTGTTCAAAATAATAGTGTGTTGAGAAAAGTGGATAAATCTCAAAATCCTTCTAATAGCTTTTATTTCCATCCACACAAACTGTCTCCGGCCACTAGACCCAAAAAGAACAATCTTACTTTCATCAGTCCACAAAATGTTGCGCCATTTCTCTTTAGGCCAGTCAATGTGTGCTTTGGCAGATTGTAATCTCTTCAGCACATGTCTTTGCGGGACTTTGCGCGGACTTCTTGCAGATAGCTTGGCTTCACATAGGCATCTTCTAATTGTAACAGTACTCACAGGGAACTTTACACCTTCTTTGAAATTCCTGGAGCTGATTGTTGGCTGAGTCCGCGCCATTTTGGCTATTCTTCTATCCATTCGCTTTCTTCAATGTCTTTCAGGTTTTGGTTGCCATTTTAAAGCATTTACAATCATTTTAGCTGAGCAGCCGATCATTTTCTGCACTTCTTTATATGTTTTCCACTCTCCAATGAACTTTTTAATCAAGGTACGCTGTTCTTCTGAACAGTGTCTGGAATGACCCATTGTTCCTCAGAATTTCAGAGAAATGCACTGTAACCAGCATGTCCAACATTTGCTGCCTTCCTTCCTTAAATAAGGGCAATAACTGCCACCTGTTTTTCTAAGAATGAATGACCTCACTAATAGAACTCCACACTGCTATTATATTGAACACGCCCCTTTCAATTAGTGATTTAATTACACAGAATCAGCAGCATGCATGTCATGACTGTTGGGTCTGTTGGATTTCTATTACTCTACTACACCTGCTAGTAAATTATTTGCCATGTAGAAATATCATTTCTACCAAAAATAGTGATTGATCAGGTTAGTGATGTCTGACTGCTATTATTTTGAACACAACTGTGATATATATATATATATATATATATATATATATATATATATATATATATATATATATATATATATATCTCCATATCCCCCTCACTAGTGGAAGTTATCACAATTAGACACGGAGTGATTGTGGGAACATATTTGCAGAATAGCACATTAATAGTGTGGACTTATATACACGATTTAAAATGTATTATTAGGTTGAGTAGAGTATGTTGTACAAAGTATACACATTTTTTTATTTTTTTCACAATTTTATTTTAGTGAAGCGCAGCACATTTATTTGTTTTTGATTACTTTACTTTTATTGTATACCTGGTGCTCCTGCCAGTATCTTTACTTTTGTCACCGCTTCTTGCTTTATTCTGTCAATGCTATCAGGGGATTTGGAGCTGTTGTAACATTGACAGACAAATGTGTCATCACCGCCCTCACACTACTTGATATTCAGCTTGGCTGCTTTTCAGACTGCTGTAGGAAAGGAGTGTCAGAGAATGCCAATCATTCCTATATCTTCTCTACTGAACATGCGTGAGGTCTCTATAGAACAAAAGAGCGCTGGCACAACCACCCACCAAGTTGCAGGTAGAAGAGGAGGAACCGGATGGTCTAGTGACCACCAATTACAAGCAAGGAACAGAAAGGTATTGCAGTGATTTTTTTTTTGTATAGATGTAACTGTAGCAACATGTGTATTGATGGGAGATGCCATCATGACCATCAAAACTCAGCAGCCTGTAGTGATGTCTGCAGTTCTTGCCCTCATGCTAAAAGAAAAATTAATGGAACTGGAGGGAAAAAAAACAGAGTACAATCTTCTGTAACCTATCACAAGTAAAACAGGATTTTTGTACTCGCCGTAAAATTTTTCTTGGATTCCATTGAAGGACACAGGAATTCATAACAATGGTCCCCGGCAACAACAAAAAAAAAAAAAACCTGTTGGCCAGCACAAGATAACCCTGCCCACAACCATCATGCTTCGGTTTTGTAACAGAGTAGTATCTAGAGTGGGGTTTCTCAACCAGGGTTCCTTCAGAGGTTGTTAGGGGTCCCTTGAGCAATGAAAAAAAATGTCTGTTTCTCAGATAAGTTCCCACTGAGACCATTGATCTTTTTGGCTATGTGTAAGTGAGAATTCTTTCCAACGACCACAAATGTAAGGAACATTCTTCACAGTGACCATCATATATTTATGGTTCAAGAGTTGTAGATGTAGTATTTATTTCAAGGGTTACCCTGTGTTGAAGAGGTTGAGAATGGCTGACAGCATGAAAAAAACAGGGGAGAGACCCATTTCCCTAAATGGACTCCAATGGTGAGTACACAAATCCCATTTTCTCTCTTATCTACTGAGAAACACAGGAAATTGTAGAATTCTTTGACTGTTGGGATATCAAATTGGGGGGGGGGGGAGCATAGAAACAAGGCTAGGGAAGGGCAGCACAGTGGCTAAGTGGTTAGCACTTCCACTTAACAGAGCTATGGTCGTCGCTTCAAATTTCAATCATGGCACAACCTTTTTATGTTCTTCCTGTGCCTCCACTGGTTTCCAGTGAAAAAAAAAAAAAAAACTCCTGGGGAAGTATTCATGTCCAACAAGAAAACTTGCCAGGAGATAACTCCCAACATAGAAGGAATCTTTCACGTAGAAGCGATCAAAGATGTCCTATCTCACAAAACCTGAGCTTCCACAGCAATACCGTAACAGCCAGAGACTGTTAAGCAGAGTGGTAAGCCAGCCATCAAGGCAGAACATTATAAACTGGTAGTGCCCACAGTGTGTATCCCAAAAGTCTACTAGGTGGGCATAATACATCTAACTGGACCAGACAGGAGTAATGGGGGGGGTCACCAGAATGTCCTCTCTCTTGATCCTGCAACGTAGATGAGGAAGAAGTTTTAAGGAAGGAAGGCATAGATCAAAATGTAAAAATCCCAAGCAACTAGATGATCCATTTACATGGAGACAATCTAGTCCAGTTTGTTGCTGAATATGGATGTCAGGAGGTCAGTGTCTTACACCTGTGACAAAGGACATGTAACACCTCCAGGTGTAGGGAACACTGCCCCAAGGTCCAGGTGCTGCCAGCTCACGATGTCCACCTGTCAAAAATTTAAGCCTGGTATGCACACAGCAGACAAGGCTGGAACATTTTGACCACTGTACCCTTCTTGCTACAGGAAGATTTCTGGTTCCTCCTGGATGGTTGATATATGCTACCGTGGTGGCATTTCCACCTGAATCTGGATTGGATTACCCTCCAAGCAGGATGGACTAAATCTGCAGACAAATTGCTTGAAGCTCCAGAATGTTTATCAGGAAACAAGACTCCTCTTCCAACCAAATCCCCAAGACTCCTTCCCAGTTTTACAGTCTGGAATCCATCAGTAGGATCCTCCAAAAAAACAGAAGGAGGTTCTCAAAATTTACAGAGTTAGGAACTGCAAAATATTGGGGTGCCGTGAAGAGGCTAAGCAGCTTACGCATGTATTTGCAAATGTGTGCAAACTAAACCTCGGTTTTTAACGTGAACTGTTAGACTTGACAAATCGGTTGGTTGCAGCTGGTTGGTAAGTTGTGCTGGAAATGTTTCTTTGTTGTTGTTTGACATGCGTCACCCTTCCATGTGCTCCTTGCTGCAAAGGCCAGTTATAGACTGGGGAACTTACCATTTGTTTGCACAGAGAGAAGATTGACTGCCTTTCCTTTTTTTTCCTTTATTACTGACATGCGTCGCCTGGTTCACGTAGTCCTTGCTTCATAAGCCAGTTATAGACTGGGGCAGGTGCCATGTTTTATTACACTGTTGTTTTTAAGGTAAGTGAGTGCACTGGGCGTCCTGGCTGCCATTGTGCTACATGCTGGGTGGTCTCTGCACTCCTGTACCTTTAAGAGGGGTGGGCTCCCTTCATGTGCACCTGCCCCTGGTCTATCCTTTAAATGCATGTGCCTCTACTATGGGGACTCTCAAATTTGTAGAGTTAGGACCACAGAATATCAGGGTGCCGTGATGTGGCTCTGTGGCTTACGTATGTATTTTCAAATGTGTGCTAACTAAACCCGTTTTTAACGCATACTGTTAGACAGGTCAATTTGGTTATTGGCAAGCTGCCTGGTGAGTTGATTTTTGAACCATTTTTCCTTTATTACTGACCAGATTGACTTCTTCCATGATGACAGAATGTTGCAATGTAGACGTCTGGTGGGGAACGAAGCAAATAGGATTGCCTCAAAAGAAAGCTACCATAAGATCCAAGGATCTCACACAGAACCAGGGAGTCGGGCATTACTTGGATGGAAAGCTGGAAACAGACCGAAAAGCCTTGTGCAAGAACACTGGCTTAGGAGGTGTCCAGAATCAGAGTCAGTCCCAGATAATTCAGAACAATAACCAGATATAACAAACGAGGATTCTGCTCTAGCAATGACTCCTGAAGTTTTAGGATCCACCCAACTCCCGGGCAATCAGGCCACTATGCCCATCAGAGCTGCAGCAACTGCCCCCTAAAAAGGAGGTTATCCATGTACCCCACAATGGGGATGCCAGAAGACCACAGCAAGGATTAACTGGCGCTAGTATTGAGCTGAGGTAGAAACAAGAGACTGAAGGGCCGAAGACCCGGTGCAACACTCTCTGCAGAATCCCAAGAACACTGGCCTGGCCACGAAACTGGAACACAGATCCGGTTGCATATACATACAATTTTCAATGGCCCCAGTCCCAACATTCAAGAACAAATCCCCAGACAATACTTCACATTGTGAAATCTTGTGATAGATGAACACAGGGAATACCAGTACAGGGAACTAAACCAGAAAAGCCTGTTTTTGAACTGGAGAAACTTCAAGATTTAACTTGTTTGGCACAAACTTAAAAGTACTCATTGGTTGACTGAAGAGACTTTCAGCATTTGGCATTAAATCGACCAGCAGCAGATAGGAGAAAATCTGCCACAGAAGAGCAGAGCTGCAGAAAACACATAAACCCTCCTGAGGACACTAGTGAACACTGAGACACGTTCGTTGTGGGCAGTGTTATCTTATGGTGGCCAACAGCTTTTTTGCTGACACCATCTACTCTTCCTGTATGCTGCAGTATAGCCCGACAGTCCTAGAACTCTAAGAATTCCTGTATCCCTCAATAGATTAACCTCCCTGGCGGTCTGATTATTTCAGATTTTTGGTGCTGAAAGCGGTACCATTATTTTGCATGGAAATATGTATTTTTTTTATTGTAGGCCTGTAATTTTTAGGAATAACTCACCGAAATCTGTCCGAACAAGAGTCTAGTAAACATCCCGGGGATGATAAAACTTGAAACACGAAATCATAAATTATAATTTAATAAATAATCATAAAAAACAATAATATAATAATAATAAATTTAATTCAATAATATAATCAAACCAAAAACACTGAAATGTGAAACAGAGCGCCAAGTTCGCACATCGCTGAGCTCAGTCGCAGAATCGTTTTCAGTGTCTGATGAGGAATTTCCCCCATAAATCATTATCATTCAATTCTGCAAGTGGTTCTGATTTCCTATCGCTGTTCTCTAGCCGGTCTAAAACCGCGTCTGACCTAAAGAGACGCTTTTTGGACACCATGGACGTTTCTCAGTTTCCAGGCAGAAAGAACAGTCAAAATGCAGACAGGGGACAGGACAAAGCACTCAGGACAAAATGTATGTGAAATGGTTTGAAACAGCAATGTTATACTATGTAAAATTAATTTTGAAAAAAATGACTTTAAAATTTTCAAATTTCCCGCCGCCAGCGGCGTCCGTACGTCCCGACATCACAGGGACCAGAACGCAGAAGCCGGATGCCGGCAACAGCCGGAGGAGATGGCCGGGGACGCTGCAGGGGACACATTGCGGGAGCGAAGGACAAGGTAAGCTCTGCAGGGACTCCCAATGCAGCGCCGCATGGTAAGCCCGAGTGCAGCTCGGGGTTACCGCTAGGGAGGTTAAAAAAAAAAAACAACGTTTTTCTTCTTCATTCTTTGGAGTATTGTGTGTTATTTCACTTAAATTATGTAAGAACCCATTTCCTTGGGGGTCACAACAAATGAATTTAGTGTGAACAAACAAATGAACATCTTTTAAGATCTGATCACTGAATAAATGGTCTAAAGCAGGGGTCTGCAAACTATGGCCCTCCAGCTGTTGAAGTACTAGAAGTCCCATCATGCCTCTGCGTCTTGCAGTTCAACACCTGGAGGTCCATAGTTTGGAGACCCCTGGCCTAAAGGCTCATTCACACTTGGAGCAGTTACCAGCACTTTTCTGCATGGAAAAATGTAGGTGCAATGATGCACAGAAAATAGTTTTGTGGGTCACGTTCAGAGCAGAATGTTTGCATGTTTGCAGTGTCACGTTTGCATATCACACCGCTCTGCTCGGTCCCGCACGTCACTGCACAGAACTGCAGCGCACTGCTTTCAAGTCAAAAGATCAAAAAACATTACTGCAGCAGGGCACATAAGCACTTCAAGTCGTTATTTGTGTTAACCACTTCCAGTCCGGACACTTTTACCCCCTTCCAGTCCAGGCCAATTTTCAGCTTTCAGTGCTATCACACTTTGAATGACAATTGCGCGGTCATGCAACACTGTACCCATATTAATTTTTTAGCATTTTTTTGAAAAAGACAAAACTTTATTTTGGTGGTATTTATTCACCACTGGGATTTTTTTTTTTTTTGCTATATAAATGAAAATGTCCAAAAATTTTGAAAAAAGTGTTTTTCTTATAAAAATTTGCAAATAAATAATTGTTTTTCATAAATGTCCAAAATGTATTCCCTTCTTTTTAGTAAAAAAAAAAATAACCAAAATAATTTTAACCAAAAAAATAATTTACATTTTTTTTTAATTTTTATATTATTTTGTAACATACGGTCACCCTAGCAGTACAGAGTTACCATAGTGACACTGTACTAGTGGGGGTTGATGAAGATTTTTTTTTTTTTTTTTTTTTTTTTACACTGATTGCTTTTATACCCATAAAGGCTGTAAAAGCAATCATTTCCCCTCTCTAGCTGCATTCTTGCAGCCATTGAGAAATACAGAGAGCTGTGATTGGTCACAGCTTGTCACATGGTACAAGGCTGTTGTGAATAACCTTGTACCATGTGACCTCTGTGATCATTCACAGATTTCACACGTAGTAAGCAATGATGTCAGAAGTGACATCTTGCTTACTACTCTGCATGTGATCAGATTGGCCAATCAGTGATCACATGATCGGGACCTCACACAGAGGTCCTGTACAGCGATTGGTGTTCTGCTGTGTCCAGATCGCACTCCCAGGGACACAATCCAAAATGGTGGGCACCGTTTATGAACGACAACCCGCCCCTGCACTGCCACCGTCCGGCCGTTTATAATCAGCGGCTGGACGGCAAGTGGTTAAACAAAAAAAAAAAAAAAAACCTTTTTCCTGCCATGAAAAAAACTGAGCATGCTCACATGACCTAAAGCCTTGACAAATATCGTGTTATCAGTGTTTATCAGAAGCACTGTTTGAAGATCAAAACTGCTGGCCCCGCGTACATAGAAACATTTCATACATTAAAATGCAATTCTAGAAAAGAACAAAAAATAAAGTTTTGCTTTTTTTTTCCAAAAAAGTAAAAAGGGGAACTTTGGGCTTTCGTTTCCATCTGTGCTCCCCTGCGGAGATTTCCCTGCATGTGCTGTCCAGTTTGATACAGATTATGACCAAACTCACCACTGCCCTGCTCCCTGCAGTACACGGATCGGACGTTCTGTGGAGGCTGTCGGGGATCCAAGAAAGAAACGTGACCCTGCGATCCCACCGCATACACAGACCACTCTAGGCCATAGGACAGGCATACGTTCTCTCTGCAGTACGGTAACTTGATGGAGAGAAGCTGCACAAAAAACAGAAACCACAGCAATCAATTCATGTCCAAATCCATACATGCCAGATGATACATTTGGCCAGTCTTGTTCTCTCTCTCATATATATATAAATAAATAGTTATATATATATATATATATATATATATATATATATATACATACATATACACACACACATATATATATACACATACACACACTTTTTTTTTTTTTTATAAAGTGAAGAAACTTTAAGAACCCTCATATAAATTATATATATTTGAGTGCACACAAAGACAATATTGTATCAAATTTCTGGTAACATATGCAAGATGAGGCTGTGTCAAGTAAATAGACAGCAGCCAGGACCCCTCGCCTACAGGGCATTTCTACCCCCTTCCTGCCCAGGTCAATTTCCAGCTCTCAGCGCTGTCATACTTTGAATGACAATTGCACAGTCATGCAATACTGTACCCATATGAAAGTTTTATCATTTTTTTGTAACAGAGCTTTATTTTGGTGGTATTTAATCACCTCGGGGTTTTTTTATTTTTTCTTAAACCAAAAACCACTAAAATTTTGGGAAAAAAAAAAAAACGTTTTTTCTTAGTTTTTGTTATAAAATTTTGTAAATAAGTGATTTTTCTCCTTCACTGATGTGCGCTAATGAGGTTGCAGTGATGGGCACTGATAGGCTGCACTGATGGACACTGATAGGTGGCACTGATGAGGAGGCACTGGTAGGTGGCACTGGTGAGCATTGACAGGCATCACTGATGGGCACTGAAAGGCAGCACTGATATATGGCACTGTTAGGCGGCACTGACTGGCACTGTTAGGCGGCACTGATGAGTGACACTGAAAGGCAGCTCAGATGGGCACTGATGTGCACTGGTAGGCACTGATAAGTGGCACTGATGTGCACTGGCACGTGGCACTGTTTAGCACTGACAGCTGGCACTTCTGGGGCCACACTGATCATCAGGGCACACTGATGATCAGTGTAGATGTTCCCTCCACGGAATGACGATTACCGGCTCTCCTCTCCTCTGTCAGTGTGACAGCTCGAGAGAATTGCCGGTAATCAGCATTTCCCTGTTTACGTGTGATCAGCTGTGATTGGACACAGCTGATCACATGACCGAGCCGACATCTTGGGCTCTCTCCGTAGATCGGTGATCCGCATGTGCGGTGAGAACGGGAGGACGACATATGACGTCCTCCCAGAACAAGAGAACCACCTTGCACCCTTCATTGGACTATATGGTGGGCGGGAGGTGGTTAAAAACCCATGCTGCCTCCAACTGAAGTCTTATGTCAGTGGCTGCGATAGGGTTTAACGCGGTTTTATTCTTTGATAAGAATATGTTGAAGAAGTGAACTTGAAAAAAAAAAATAATACACTGATTGGTAAGCTTTTTATGATATAAGGAGGCGGTCTCTTCTGTCACAAATGCTTCCTACTGCCTGCCACTTATCTTTCCCTGGTTGTGCACTAAGCCACGCATGTGTTGCTCAGTGTACAATCTTGGCACTATGTCATGCAGGGATGAGCAACTCCCATGCGCAAGCCATTCCTACATCGCAACTGTGAAAACTATGTAAAACATACACTGTGTGCTCAGAAGTCTGATTGGAAACAAGACTGTCATCCCTTTTCCCTACTGTCTGGTTCTAATTTTTGCTCTCATACGCTACACAGTGGGGTTTATATACTAAAGCTGGTTCACTCAGAATCTTGTGCACTTCTGCAAAGAAACCAATCAGCTTACTGGTTTATTTGCTAAAGCCTAATTGAACAAGCTGAGGTTAGAAGCTGATTGGCTACCACAGCTGCACGAGATTCTGAGTGAATCAGCTTTAGTAAATAAACCCCAGTGGATAGGATTTAATGCTTTATCTTCCAAGGAACATCTATGAACTGGCTGACTTGTTGAAAACAATGCACTCCCCGAGTGGCTTACCTTACATAATTGTGCAAGTTTTGCTGAAAATAAGAGGTAAAAAAAAAAAAGTCACCTTTGCTAGCGTGTGTTCTGCTTTCCACAGGTGAAAGTAACCATCCAGGGACACAGCACCCAGTTCCTGCACATAACAGAACTCATTAATAAACACAGAAATATACTTTTTTTTTTTTTTAATATATAAAAAGGGTGAAGAACAGCATTTCCATTTTGTTGGATAAAAGTAAAAAGGGACTAGTCAGATCTACATCTTCTCAAGATGTCAACATATTTTTTATTAACCACTTCAAGTCCGGACGCTTCCCCCCCCTTCCAGTCCGGACGCCCCCCCCCTTTCAGTCCGGACGCTCCCCCCCCCCTTCCAGTCCGGACGCCCCCCCCCCCCCTTCCAGTCCGGACGCTCCCCCCCCCCCCCTTCCAGTCCGGACGCTCCCCCCCCTCCCCTTCCAGTCCGGACGCTCCCCCCCCCCCTTCCAGTCCGGACGCTCCCCCCCCCCCTTCCAGTCCGGACGCTCCCCCCCCCCCCCTTCCAGTCCGGACGCTCCCCCCCCCCCTTCCAGTCCGGACGCTCCCCCCCCCCCTTCCAGTCCGGACGCTCCCCCCCCCCCCCCTTCCAGTCCGGACGCTCCCCCCCCCCCCTTCCAGTCCGGACGCTCCCCCCCCCCCCTTCCAGTCCGGACGCTCCCCCCCCCCCTTCCAGTCCGGACGTTCCCCCCCCCCTTCCAGTCCGGACGCTCCCCCCCCCCTTCCCAGTCCAGACGCTCCCCCCCCCTTCCAGTCCGGACGCTCCCCCCCCCCCTTCCAGTCCGGACGCTCCCCCCCCCCCCCCTTCCAGTCCGGACGCTCCCCCCCCCCTTCCAGTCCGGACGCTTTCCCCCCCTACCAGTCCGGACGCTTTCCCCCCCCTTCCAGTCCGGACGCTCCCCCCCCCCCTTCCAGTCCGGACGCTCCCCCCCTACCAGTCCGGACGCTTTCCCCCCTTCCAGTCCGGACGCTTTCCCCCCCTTCCAGTCCGGACGCTTTCCCCCCCTTCCAGTCCAGGCCAATTTTCAGCTTTCAGCGATATCACACTTTGAATGACAATTGCGCAGTCATGCAACACTGTACCCATATGAATTATTTAGCATTTTTTTGAGACAGATAAAACTTTATTTTGGTGGTATTTATTCACCGCTGGGATTTGTATTTTTTTTCCTATATAAATGAAAAAGTCCAAAGATTATGAAAAAAAGTGTTTTTCCTATAAAATTTTGCAAATAAATAATCTTTCTTCATAAATCTTGGCTAAAATGTACTCAGTTATCTTTTTAGCAAAAAAAAAAAACCCAAATTAGCTTATAACCAAAAATTATAATTTTTCAAAACTTTTTTTTACATTTTTATTTTATTTTTTCTATATTATTAATTTATTTTTTTAACATACCATGGTGACACTGTACTACTTGTAGGGGGTGATGAAGATTTTTTTTTTTTTTACACCGATTGCTTTTACACCCATAAAGGATGTAAAAGCAATAATTTCTCCTTCTCTCTGGCTGCATTCTTGAAGCCATTGAGAACTACTGTGTGAGCTGTGATTGGTCACAGCTTGTCACATGGTACAAGGCTGTTGTTACATGGCCCTGTACCATGTGACCTCTGTGATCATTCACAGATTTCACACGTAGTAAGCAATGATGTCAGAAGTGACATCTTGCTTACACCTATTCATGTGATCACTGATTGGCCAATCAGTGATGATATGATCAGGACCTCACACAGAGGTCTCATACAGCAATCGGATCGCGGTGCCGAGCGCTACCGGGGAGCGCGCACAATCCAAAATGGCAGGCGCCGTTTATGAATGGCAAACCACCCCTGGACTGCCACCGTCCGGCCATTTATATACAGTGGCCGGACGGGAAGTGGTTAATGCATGTCCTTCTATGTCACCAGGTTTGTAATATTCTGCTTTGATGGCAGTAGTCCTCACTGTTGCACTGAATAGTGCTCACGTAATGTGTGAATGACGATTTCAGAAGCAGAATTGTGAGCTCAGACCAGTGTGATCACCCACACCCACTGTGTCCATGGTGGGCCTGGGCTTACGTTAGGTGGGTTGAAAGCCACTGAGAACTTTCTGTGGGGGCAGCACTGGACTGAAAGTGAGTATTGCAGCAAAAACTTTTAATTTTTTTTCCAGTGCAAAACAAAATGATAATAAAAATGATAATTAAAATAGACCCGTCACCAACTTAAGAGTTGTAGTTAAAAGCACAGACTAATTAAAGTGGTTCTAAACGCTCAAGGTTTTTTACCTTCATGTATTCTATGGATGAAGGTAAAAAAACCTTCAGTGTGCAACGCCCCCAGCCCCCCCCTAATACTTACCTAACCATCTCCGATCCAGCGACAGTCAACAGCCTCTGCTATCTGGGGACACTTCCTCCTCATTGGCTGAGACAGCAGCAAGAGCCCATCGGGGCTAAGCCGTGGCTCTATGTGTCTTCTGCATGCATAGAGCAGCGGCTTGAGGGCGAGAACACAGCAGTGCCCTCAGGGCGAGCAACTTTCACTGCTCGAAAGGGAAGAGCCAGGAGCGCAGGTGGGGACCCGAAAAGAAGATCAATGGGGCGACTCTGTGCAAAACCACTACACAGGGCAGGCAAGCATAGACATGTTATTTATAAAAGAAAAACAAACAAAACAAAAAAATCCTTTAGTGTCACTCACCCTGTCAAAAAATAAAAGTCAGCAGCTACAAAAACTGTAGCTGCTGACTTTTAAAAAACAGCCACTTACCTGTCCCTCGGTCCTGTGGTGTGTCCCCCGCAGCCTGTTTCACCGGCCGTCCTGTATTCCAGGAAGCCGGCATCTTCAGTGTGGGCACCCGGCTGTGACAGCTTGCAGCTTCACAGCCGGGTACGCACTGCACATGTGCAAGTAGAGCTGTGCTTCATAAATGGTCCTGTAGTCTTCTGGGACCTGTCACATGTCCCAAAAGACCACAGGGAGGACACCTTCCGCGCTATCAGACCAGAAGTGGGAGCGGGGGGGGGGTAGTAGTCGAATTTGACAGGTCCCGATCGCACGGAAGGTGTCCTCCCTCCCTGAAGTCTTTTCGAATACGGGTACCCGCTGCCCAAGGTGCCAATCCTAAACAGGGAGCAGTTCTTAAAGCGGAACTTCCCCTTTTGGGTGGAGCTCCCCTTTAAGCAATTCACATGCTTCTTTATGTTCTACCTTTCAACAACTTTTTTTTTTTTTCCCCTTGCTGGAAAATCTGACTATTCTAGGAGAGTCCATTCCGTAGCACAGCTTCCTCCCTTCTTGCATGTCATAGCCCTCTCCTCTTCTAGGAGTGTCTCAATCTTTGCGCTGGCCCAGCTCCCCTGCCACTCAATTCACATCCCTATATAACCTTTTATATAGCAAATCAGTGGAAGAGCAAAAGGGGAATACCCCTTAACCAGAAGTTGCTAGAGGTTCCTTGAGTAGTTAATAGTGGCAGATGGATCTCTTGCCCAAAGGTGTCCGGCACCAACGCCATCAGAACCAGTGGTATTGGGACTAGTGTAATTTCTCAGAATAGTTACCACTGGCAAATATGATCATGTTAACAGCCTGTAAGATGAACATTCCTCCAAATGACATTTAACCACTTGCTCTCAAGCGGATTTACCACCCTTCCTGACCAGGCCTTTTTTTTTTTTTGCGATACGGCGCTGCATTACTTTAAATGGAAATTGCGTGGTCATGAAACGCTGTACATAAATAAAATTTGTCCTTTTTTCCCCACAAATAAAGCTTTCTTTCGGTGGTATTTGATCACCTGTGTGTTTTTTATTTTTTGCGCTATAAACAAAAAAAAACCGACAATTTTGGGAAAAAATACATATTTTTGACTTTTTGCTATAAAACATATCCAGTAAAAATTAAAAAAAAAAAAAAAAATCAAATTTCGTCATAAATTTAGGCTAAAATCTATTTTTTGCTAGAAAAAAAATCCCAATGCGTGTAAATTAATTGGTTTTTCGTGGAAGTTATAGCGTCTACAAATGGCGGTATATATACTGGAATTTTTATTTTTATTATACTAGTAATGGCGGCAATCAGCGACTTATAGCAGCACTGCGGCGGGCATGCTGACACTGGGGGGGGGGGGGGGGGAAGTAACTGCCACTGACATCCCAATGATACCAATACAGTCAGTGCTAATAAAAATAACTGACACTGTACTAATGACACTGGGCAGGAAGGGGTTAACATCTGGGACGATCAAAGGGTTAACTGTGTGCTGTGTTTTACTTGGGAAACATTCTGCTGTGTATTTCTCTGCCGTGCTTGCGACAGGGTGTCTTGACCACTGAATGCTTCTTATCCCCAGGGCTGCTGTGCCATGCCGGTAAACTATCCGCTTCCGGGTGGAACTGCTGTCAAGGAGGATCACATTGACCGACCAAATAACACACATTATGCTGATGTATGGAATGGAGTTGACAGTAACATTGCCACAAATTACCTTGTTCTTGCTGTTGAAGGCCAGGGCGCGCACTTTACAGTTGGAGGAACTGTTGGTTTCTTTGGGGATATCTTTCAAAGCCTTGTGGTCAATATGTGCATAGACCGGCACCCGAGAATGGCTGTGTTGGAAGTTACATTTATTCATCACCTCGTCGTTTATCTCCCACAGAGCCATTGAACCATCACGGGACCCTGAAAGAAGAAAAAATTTCACAGGCTTTCGCAGGCTTGTGCAAGTACATATCATGGACCCTCAACGCCAGACAAATCAGGGACGGGGAATTCTGCCGCAATGTCTACTGCACCAATAGGCTCTCTTTTGTGGAAGAACCAGCATCAGCCGTATCAATAAGTTCACCACTAGTTCTAGAATAAGAAACCCATTTCCAGCAAAGGCTTGGGAAAAGATAAATTGGTAGAAACCCTTACCCCGAGTCCTGACTGCTGGGTGACACTAGGGTAGGAAATGATGGAAGTGTGGAAGGGGGTAGTTCTAAGAGTAGTAGCAAGTTAAAGGAGATAGTTAGAAGGGTGTATGGAACTCACCTGAAACTGCCAGGGTGTCACTAATCCATGCAATAGAGAAAATCCAGTCATTGTGACTCTCCTGAAGAGAGAAAAGGAAAACCATTACAAGCAACCCATATCTACGAGGACACTGGTTAGACAGCTATATGGTCGCCTGAATAAGTTGCATCACAGTAGTTGTATGGCTGCAGCCTCTTCATAACCGGGGAATCTCAGACATTACCTCTCTATGCAATCATTCCATGGGTACCAACTCATCCATCTTACTGAAACGAGGAATAATCTGATTTTTGGGTTATGTGATGTAATAGGTCACGCGATTTTCTTCTTTCCTAACAAGGCTTACTGTGCTTTTTGGATCAGTTTATCCCTTCTTGCCTGTATGGTTTTACTTATTAGGAGCCAAGCCTTTCTTCATAGAAGCCATGAACTCCAATGATGATGGTGGGATGGCCTAAAACAGCCGTACAAAGTGAAATAATGCACTTTATAATATTAGGCTAGATTTGCACTACACACCAGCCAGGGTGGATAAAAATCAATGATTTTTTAAAAAAAAAAAATAAAAAAAATAAAAAAAAAAACCATCGGATTTTTTTTTTATTTAAATCGGATTTTTTTGATTTAAAATCGGATTTTTTTTTATTTAAATCGGATTTTTTTGATTTAAAATCGGATTTTTTTGATTTAAAATCGGATTTTTTTTTTATTTAAATCGGATTTTTTTTTTATTTAAATCGGATTTTTTTTTTATTTAAATCGGATTTTTTTAAATAAAATGCTTTTTGGAGGAAAATATATTACCATCCAAAGGTTCTTCCATCATGAAATAAAGATTAGGTTTTTAATTATGTAGAATAAGGCTGTATATGTTTCTTTTTTTGGTAAATAAATTCCATGAATCCATTCACAATGTCATGCTCTTCCAGAGGTTTCTGTAAGATTATTGGGCAGTTTCTCTGCCTACAAGATATTATCACAGATGTTCGGTTTACTTTTGCAGTTCTCAAAACTGAATGTGACTCAGCGGAGATCACAGGCCTCTTCTTCACAGCAAAAATATTATAACATGAACAGAGTTAAGAAAAAGACCTTCATCCTAACTTCTACAAACCTATGAATACAGAATCAACCCCTTCAGTGCTAAGTTTCAAGAAGTTCAGTGAATAGAAGAGAAACAATATTTTTCTGATTGTTTGGAGTGGAATAGATCTGCACGAGGAGGAAGGGGCCGACAGCCCGAGGAGGAAGGGGCCGACAGCCCGAGGAGGAAGGGGCCGACAGCCCGAGGAGGAAGGGGCCGACAGCCCGAGGAGGAAGGGGCCGACAGCCCGAGGAGGAAGGGGCCGACAGCCCGAGGAGGAAGGGGCCGACAGCCCGAGGAGGAAGGGGCCGACAGCGCGAGGAGGAAGGGGCCGACAGCGCGAGGAGGAAGGGGCCGACAGCGCGAGGAGGAAGGGGCCGACAGCGCGAGGAGGAAGGGGCCGACAGCGCGAGGAGGAAGGGGCCGACAGCGCGAGGAGGAAGGGGCCGACAGCGCGAGGAGGAAGGGGCCGACAGCGCGAGGAGGAAGGGGCCGACAGCGCGAGGAGGAAGGGGCCGACAGCGCGAGGAGGAAGGGGCCGACAGTCTAAGTTTCTTAAAATATATATATTTTGTTTAGCCAAATTAGTTACCAAACATGGATGTTTAAGCCAATCACATATGCTGGAATGTTATTGTTTCAGTTGAATAAATCTATTTAAATTGTTATTATTAAGGTAATGATTATTTTTCTCCTTCCGAAGTACAACAGAAAAGTTGTCCAAATATGAATGATTAACCTATTAAACTGGGGATAAAAAAGCTAATATGAAAAGTTGTTATTCTAAAAATCTTCATCTACTTGTATATTAAAGTTATACCAGCAAGAATTAGTCTTTATGTAGAAAACTAGGATTTACATCCAGCCTTACTGACTAGTGATTGAAATCACATCCACCCTGACACCAGCGCTTGTTGATTTGCATCTGGATGATGGGGTATAATAGAATGATTTGCGTGGCTCTGCCCACAGTCCTAAAATGAGGAATAATCCTCTTTGGGATAGGTATGGAATGAGACGTAGGATTTGGCTGTAGAGCCTTTTTTAAAGTTTCTTCTCATAACGGTCTTTAAAACAAAAAAACATACCAATAGGGCTTATAAAACTTGCTATTTTATACCTCAGGGGTACAATGTAACTACTTTCAACACTGCAAGGACATTCCAAGCTTTAAAAGCGGAGCTCCACCCAAAAGGGGAAGTTCTGCTTTAAGACTGCTCCCCCACTCCCTATTAAGGATTAGCAACCTTTGGGGAGCGGGTACATGAATTTGACAGGTACCCACTCCCACTTCTGGTCCGATCGTCTAGGTGATCGGAAGGTGTCCTCCCTCCCTGTAGTCTTTTGGGACACGTGGACAGGTCCCAGAAGACTACAGACCATTCACGAAGCACAGCGTTACTCGCGCATGCGCAGTGGGCACCCGGCTGTTAAGCCGCAAGCTGTCACAGCCCGGGGCCCACACTGATGATGCCGGCCTCCTGGAATACAGGACGGCCGGTGAAACAGGCTGCGGGGGACACACCACGGGACCGAGGGACAGGTAAGTGGCTGTTTTTTAAAAGTCAACAGCTACAGTTTTTGTAGCTGCTTACTTTTATTTTTTTGTTAGGTTGAGTGGAATTCCGCTTTAAATCTATATTGATGGAGCACTTCTGCTGCCTTTTAAATCAATAAGTGTTCCCATCTCTGCAAATGCTGTGAAAACTGACGCTCTTAAAGCAGAGATCCACCCAAATGGGGAAATTCGCTTTAAGGCTTTGTCCCCAGCTCCCCATTATAGATTGGCACCTTTGGGGAGCAGGTACCTGAATTTGAGGCGATCAGAAGCAGAAGTTGTCCTCCCTTAGTCTTCTAGGACACGTGACAGGTCCCAGAAGACTACGGGGACATTCACAAAGCGCAGGGCTCCTCACGCATGCGCAGTCGGCACTCGGCTGTGAAGCCACAAACTGTCTCAGCCGGGTGCCCACACTGAAGATGACGGCGCCAGGGAGAGAAGACAGGCAGTGAAACCAGCGTTGAAACAGGCTGATGGGGACACACCACGGGACCGAGGGACAGGTAAGTGGCTGTATTTTAAAAGTCAGCTACAGTTTTTGTAGCTGCTGACTTATTTTTTTTATTTTTTCAACTGGAACTCCGCTTTAAGTAGCCCACAGATGGATCAAAGCTTTGTCGCTTCAGCAGGCACCAGGGCCGAGATTTGATCCACCTATGGGCAGGCTGGTTGTACTGAAGTTGATCCATGGATCAACTTCAGTACAACCAGCCTGTCAGGTTTTTCCTGAACGATCATTGCCGGCAGGTATAGCCACTAGCAGGGATTATTGTATTCTGCCGGACAGGACGGCAGAATACAGTAGAGCTGTGGGAGAGATTCCCCCATCAACACTGACTGTTGATGGGGGAAATCAAGCACTTTTCCAGGGATAGCAGGAAAGAAAAAAAAAAAAAATCATAGAACGTATGGCCTGCTTTACTTTGTTACAGCTCACGGCAGCTGTACAGAAAGCCTTGTGGAAAACGCAAAGGACAGCCCACAGCCTGGCTTTAGGAGTGTGCTTGACCATGAGGAAGTAGTAATTAACCCGTTGGCGCCGGCGCCTCCTGGCCCTTTAAGGGTTTCAGAAGCCAGGAGGCGGGGCGGGGTTTTAGGGTCATGTGACCGCCGTGATTCGCCATCACATGATCAGGAAAGGTCCCAATCGAAAGAGGAGATCGGGACCTTTCTGTGAGTTCCGGACACGTGTGCTGGGAGCGCACAGGGCGCGCGCTCTCAACACGTATTTATTTTTTTAAATGCACACAAATGTGCGGCCGCTCGGAGTCTAGGCCCGGCGTGTGCGGCCGGCGTGAAGAGGTTAATGCAGAGACTCGTTATAAACGTTTTGCAAAGCCATACCCAATCACACTTTGCAAACTCTGCACTGAGCTCTGGGTTCCAGAGTTGGAAGTAGTGACAGTGTCTGTTAATGTTCTACACGGAGTAGACGGCCCCCATGCATTTGGCAATACTTAGGCATTTCGATAAGCATTCCACTACAAGATAATGGGTGCAAGCTTTCCTATGCTCCACCAATACTAGGTCTGCGGTTTAGCAGGAAATTTAGGTGCCACGTGGTAACTTTGGCCTGTTGTGAAGAACATTTCAGGTTACAAAGGAACTTTACACTTTTGGACTGCAGGTTTGCTATCAGTCTGAAGGTAATATATGCCAAGACATTAGTGAAGATAATCACTCTGCATTAAGAACTAAGCCTGCTAAAGATGTGGTGTCAGGCTGACTATACAGTCAACTTATTTTACCTGACATAATGCCCAAAGCTTATAGGGAATTCATTCAAAGGACACGTGGCAGAACAGTTTTCTAGCAGGCTTACAAAAAAGAAAAGAAAAAAAAAAAAAAAAAATTAAGTTCATCTACATTAGAGGTTAAAAAAAAACAAAAAAACTCAGAATTAACAGGCTGCATGTAAACTGACCTCACAGAAGGCAGCTGGTGCCCTTTTTAGGACTTTATTGCTTTAGACAGCTGAAATGCTGGCTCTATCTTCCCCCCCTTATCTCTACTTTGACTGGGATGTCAATATTTTTGGGAGCAAAGTTTTGATGACAAGCCACCAATAACAAATATACAAAATTGCCCTGGCTATATACTGAGGCTGCCATGGCTATCTTGCATACATACCATTTAAAGAGGAATTTCACCCAGAACATCTGGGACTTTTTTTTTTTTTTTTCTAGGGGGGGGCGGTAGCGGGTGCCTGGTTTTGACAGGTAGTGACTAGTAGTGTGTCACTATGGTAACTCTGTACTGCTAGGGTGACAGTATGTTAAACAAAATAATATAAAAATTAAAACTTTATTTTACATGTTTATTTTATTTTTATATATTTATTAAATTATAATTTTTCAAAAAAATGTTCACGTGTGTGTGTATGTATGTGTATATATATATATATATATATATATATATACATACATATATATATATATATATACATACATATATATATATATATATACATACATATATATATACATACATATATATATACATACATACATACATACATACATACATACACATACACACGTGAACATTTTTTTTGAAAAATTATAATTTAATAAATATATAAAAATAAAATAAACATGTAAAATAAAATTTTAGAAAAAGTAAAAATTTTTGGTTATAAACTAATTTGGGTTCTTTTTGTTCTACTAAAAAGATAATTAAATACGTTCTGGCCAAGATTTATGAAAAAATATTATTTATTTACACAATTTTATAAGAAAAACACTAAACACTTTTTATCAAAATTTTTGGACATTCATTTATATAGCAAAAAAAAAAAAAAAGAAAAAAAATTCACAGTGGAGAATAAATACCACCAAAATAAAGTTTTATCTGTCTCAAAAAAATGCTAAAAAATTCATATGGGTACAGTGTCGCATGACCGCGCAATTGTCATTCAAAGTGTGATAGCGCTGAAAGCTGGCCTGGGCAGGAAGGGGGTGAAAGTGTCCGGACGTGAAGTGCTTAAATGATAAAATTTCACCTTTTGGAAAGAAAAATAACCACTTTTTTTGCAGTTAAAAAAAAAATGTGCATTTATTTTTGTCTGCAGGAGCCTGGAAAGCATTGCACCAGCGATCAGCAGATCTCTGGTGCCATGCAGGTCTCCTGCAGATCTGCCAGTACATGTTCTTGCCTCTACAGGATGTACAAGCAAGTAGATATACTGACAAGAAGAATTAATGATCTACCATGACACTTCACAGCGTCATTGAGGATTACAAGCGGACAGCTTCTAAGGCTGATGGGACTTGTAGTCTCTCATTCACAGATGATTGTGAATGAGTGACTCGGCCGTGTGGGCGGAGCCCTGCACGGTCACATTCTTTTTTAAATTTCACGGCTAGTGAGGGGGGAGAAGATCCCATGCTAGCTGTCAAAGCAAGGATTGGGGGGCGTCTGACTGCAGCATATTACACCCCGAATATGGTCGTAATATGTAACATGTTACGAAAGGTAACATCCTTTAAGAGGTCGGCCCCTGCACCTGATTGATGAATCGGCACGGGTGAGGACACCGCTGGATCCCTGGACAGGTAAGTGTCCTTAAATTAAAAGTCAGTAGCTACAGAATTTAATTTATTGTATTGATATGTATGTTACCAACAGAACCTCCTAAATGATCCTGGCCCACAGGAATAGGGATCCAACAACGGGATTGCAGGAGATACTGTGCCCAGGATTACTACACCGAAGAAGATCTGCATATAAACTTGAAACCCACAAACTGTAGAAGACAAAGATCTGTATGTACAAATAAACAAAGTAATGCAGCTCACATCTCCCACACAGACAGGATCCAGGGTAGGAAGCCGGTAGACGGCCAGGCTGTTGGGGTTATCACCTCCAGTCGCCAGAAGGGTTCGAGAAGGATTGAGCTCGATGGCGTGGATACCGCAGCTCTGCAGTGCTGTATGGGCAGGTTCACGATCCTTTAATATGGGAATCTTTGTAATCTGTCCAGTATAGACGTCCACCACAAACAACTGCCAGAGAAATAGAGAATTGTTACTTGACCCAACAAGAGAATAGGCCAACTGCCCAAGTATCCTGTGCAGCATTTCAACATTTTCACCGCAACGAAGATTAACCACCTCCAGTTCGGACACTTTCCCCCCCTTCCGGTCCGGACGCTTTCCCCCCCCCCTTCCAGTCCGGACGCTTCCCCCCCCCCTCCCAGTCCGGACGCTTCCCCCCCCCCCTTCCAGTTCGGACGCTTCCCCCCCCCCTTCCAGTTCGGACGCTTCCCCCCCCCCTTCCAGTCCGGACGCTTTCCCCCCCCCTTCCAGTCCGGACGCTTTCCCCCCCCCCCCCTTCCAGTCCGGACGCTTCCCCCCCCCTTCCAGTCCGGACGCTTTCCCCCCCCTTTCAAGTCCGGACGCTTTCCACCTCCCCCTTTCAGTCCGGATGCTTCCCCCCCTTCCAGTCCGGACGCTTCCCCCCCCCCCCCCTTCCAGTCTGGACGCTTCCCCCCCCCCCCCCTTCCAGTCCGGACGCTTCCCCCCCCCCCCTTCCAGTCCGGGTCATGCAACACGGTCATGCAACACTGTACCCATATGAATTTTTTAGCATTTTTTTGAGACCGATAAAGCTTTATTTTGGTGGTATTTATTCACCGCTGGGATTTTTATTTTTTTTGCTATGTAAATGAAAGTCCAAAAATTTTGAAAAAAAGTACTTTTCTTATAAAATTTTGCAAATAAATAATATTTAATCATAAAGCTTAGCCAAAATGTATTCCGTTATCTTTTTAGTAAAAAAAACAAAAAAAAAACCCAAATTAGTTTATAACAAAAAATTATCATTTTTAAACATTTTTTTTTTTACATTTTATTTTTTTATATTATTTTTTTTTTGTTTTGTTTTTTTTACATACTGTCACCCTAGCAGTACAGTGCCACCATGGTGACACTGTACTACTTGTGGGGGGTGATGAAGATTCTTTTTTTTTTTTTTTTTTTTACACTGATTGCTTTTACACCCATAAAGACTGTAAAAGCAATCATTTCCCCTTCTCTCTGGCTGCATTCTTGCAGCCATTGAGAAATACTGTGAGAGCTGTGATTGGTCACAGCTTGTCACATGGTACAAGGCTGCTCTGAATAGCCCTGTACCATGTGATCTCTGTGATCATTCACAGATTTCACACGTAGTAAGCAATGATGTCAGAAGTGACATCTTGCTTACTACTATGCATGTGATCACTGATTGGCCAATCAGCGATCACATGATCGGGACCTCGCACAGAGGTCCCGTACGACGATCGGTGTTCCACTGTTTCCGGAGGACACAGCGGGCACCGGATCGCGATGCTGCATGCTCCCAGGGAGCGCGCACAAGCAGGGGGTGGGGAGGCCATTTATAAACGGCCACCCGACCCTGCACTGCCACCGTCCGGCCGTTTATATACAACCGGACGGGAAGTGGTTAAGATCCATAGAGGGGGTGGGGGTGGCATCAGAAAAAAACCCTTACATTGGTGACGGTAAGTGGGGAAAAAAGCCCCTATACAGTGGTGGTCAGAACGCCAATCTTGCAGTCATGCCTCTGGCTCTGGGCAAGTGGCGTTGGACCTGGAACTATGCAGTCACCGTTGGATGGGAAGTCCATTAACCATAGCTCAAGGAACCCCTAGACACCATACTTGAGAATGGCAAATCTAGAGAAAGGACTGAACCTTTTCCACAGCAAATTATAGATTCTCTCCTTTCAATTCAGCTTCACCACACAAGAAAGGGAAGAAAATAATCAGAGTTAATAAATGACAAAAAAAAAACAAGCTTAGAGACCTGGTTATGTTAGTGGGAACAAAATTGCTGCAGATATGAGGGGCGTTCAAGTCAAACTGGGACTTGTATTATAAAAAGGAGTGGAAACTGCATTTTGGGTTTTTTTTTTACATGCTCCCCTGCTACATTAATACTTATCCCAGCGTTTAACGAATGCCTGGAAAGCATCATCATAAAAAGATCTGTCAATAGGCCTGAACCATCCTAGGACAGCCTTCTTCACTTCATCCAAGGAACTCTTTTAGGGGTCCAAACAGGTGGTGTGAGGTTTTTTTAGGTTTGTTATTCTTATTTAAGGTTTGATTCTGGAAATGATGTGCTCAGGTTTCGTCAAATGTAATTATGGTGTCCGTTTATGACACAGAGAATAGCTGCGATTCAACGGATCTCAGCTATTCTCTGGTCATTCACAGTTTATGACACTCAGGAGATCATGTCAGCCCTTCACTGGAGATCTGTGTTCTCCCTCCAGATTCTCCAGCCCAGAGCTGGAGAATCAGAGGGATCGCAAACTAAGCAGAAACAATTTACCTCTGCTTAGTAAAATGATCTTTTACTGTAATCTCGCGGGATTATAGTAAAATCAGCCGTTTTCCAGAGTTTGTAGAACGTTCTCCCTTCGTTCGGAGACCGTTCTCCCTTCGTTCGGAGACCGTTCTCCCTTCGTTCGGAGACCGTTCTCCCTTCGTTCGGAGACCGTTCTCCCTTCGTTCGGAGACCGTTCTCCCTTCGTTCGGAGACCGTTCTCCCTTCGTTCGGAGAACTGCTTCATAAACTGCATTCACAGGAGAACTGTGTTCTCCAAGAATGCCGGAGAACTGAGCTGCGATCTATTACCGCTGGTTCATAAACGGACACCTATGTCCTCCAGAAAATCTTGGCCTTCCCTGTCAAAACACTCCAACGTAGTTGAACTTCAACTCTTCTGTGCCGGTGAAAAGCGGAAAGCTGTCCTGGTACGCAACGTACGCTAACTTGTCGAAAATGCAAATGTTTGTGAATTGTGTTCACGGTTCCCATAGAAAGATTTGTCTCTTGTGCAATTTCACGACAGGTTATGGGTCGCTTATCCAGGATCAGGGGTTACATAGTTAGTCTGGCTGAAAAAAGACAAAAAGTACATCCAGTCCAACCATAAAAAAAAAAAAAAAAGTTAATCCTATACCCACAGTTGATCCAGTTCACGTGCCGCTGAAGAGGGTGTGCAGGAAGGTAGAAGTATTTTATTGCAGAAGAAACACTGCATGTCTCTTCTGCGATAATACCCTGCCTGCTCGCAGTCTGTTAAAAAATGGCTTCAGTTACATAGTTAGTCTGGCTGGAAAAAAAAAAAAAAAAGACAAAAGTCCATCCAGTTCAACCATTAAAAAAAAAAAAAAGTTATAATCCTACACCCACAGTTGATCCAGAGGAAGGCAAAAAAAACCCAGCAAAGCACGATCCAATTTGCTCCTGCAGGGGAAAGCATTCCTTCCTGATCCCCCGAGAGGCAATCGGATATTCCCTGGATCAACTTTCCCTATAAATGTTATATCCAGTTATATTCTGTGTATCCAAGAAACAATCCAGGACTTTCCTACAGCAATCCACTGAGCTGGCCACAACCAACTCTTGAGGGAGTCTATTCCACATTCTCACAGCTCTCACTGTGAAGAAACCTTTCCGTGTTTGGAGATTACATTTCTTTTCCTCCAGACGTAAAGAGCGCCCCCTTGTCCTCTGTTCCACTTGCTGAACGTTGATAGGAATGACTGCTGTGGGCTGGGAACCACCATGGCCGGCATAGTCACTGATGGATGTACGGCCATTTTTGAAAGTTTACTCCATCCAAATGTCTTACTACGGCTGAGTGTCTCACCACCATAATGTACTGGAAGTCTTCTGGAGATATCTGCGGGTTTTACGCCTTCATTCGGAAGAAAAGTCATCCCCACGCAGCTCCATGCTCACACTAACACTTGTCTGGCATCTTGATTAACAGTCTCTGGACTGGTCCGCCACATGTGCACCGCCTATCAGTAATAGGACACACTTGCCACTCACTACTGTGTGTAGTACCACCATACTAACATTCCTTTTTATACCTGTAAAATGAAAAGTCCCGGTTTGGCTTGAACTCCCCTCACACACAGAGTAGGCACATACAGTTGCAAGAAAAAGTATGTGAACCCCTTGGGATTACGTGGAGTTTTGCATGAATTGGGCATAAAATGTGCTCTGAACGTCATCTAAGTCACAACAATAGAAGAACACAGTCTGCTGAACATAATACTACACAAACATTAGATGTTGCCATGGTTTAATTGCACATAACATGTAAACAGTCACAGTGCAGGGAGGAAAAAGTATGTGAACCTTTGGACTTAATAACTGGTTGACCCTCCTTTGGCAGCAATAACCTCAACCAAACGTTTCCTGCAGTTGCAGATCAGACCTGCACAACGATCTGGAGTCATTTTGGACCAGGAGTGAGCCAACCTTGACTCCAATCAGTGTGATGATATTGGATGTGTTGCTGACAGCTGTCCTGCCCTTAAAAAACACATACCTGTTTTGGGTTTACTGGTTTCAAGAAGCACTGTCTGATGTGAACCATGCCTCGCAGAAAAGAGCTCTCAGAAGACCTACGATCAAGAATTGTTGACTTGCATGAAGCTGGAAAGGGTTACAAAAGTATCTCCAAAAGCCTTGATGTTCATGTGTCCACGGTAAGACAGACTGTCTACAAATGGAGAAAGTTTAGCACTGTTGCTACTCTCCCTAGGCGTGGTCGTCCTGTAAAAATGACTGCAAGAGCACAGCGCAGAATGCTGCATGAGGTAAAGAAGAATCCCAGAGTGTCAGCTAAAGATCTACAGAAATCTCTGGCACATGCTAACATTTTTGTTGACACATCTACAATAAGGAAAACATGAAACAAGAATGGAGTACATGGGAGGACACCACGGAGGAAGCCATTGCTGTCCAAAAAGAATATTGCAGCACGTTTGAAGTTTGCAAAGAGCACCTGGATGTTCCACAGCACTACTGGCAAAATATACTGTGGACAGATGAAACCAAGATTGAGTTGTTTGGGAAGAACACACAACACTATGTGTGGAGAAAAAAAGGCACAGCACACCAACATCAAAACCTCATCCCCACTGTGAAACATGGCGGAGGGAGCATCATGGTTTGGGGCTGCTTTGCTGCCTCAGGGCCTGGCGGATTGTTGTCATTGATGGGAAAATGAATTCCAGAGTTTATCAAGACATTTTGCAGGAAAACGTACGACCATCTGTCCGCCAACTGAAGCTCCGCAGAGGATGGGTGATGCAACAGGACAATGACCCAAAGCATACAAGTAATTCAACAAAACAATGGCTGCAACAGCACAGAATATGCCTTCTGGAGTGGCCCAGTCAGAGTCCTGACCTCAACCCGATTGAAATGCTGTGGCGTGACCTTAAGAGAGCGATTCACACCAGACATCCCAAGAATATTGCTACACTGAAACAGTTTTGTGAAGAGGAGTGGTCCAAAATGACTCCAGATCCTTGTGCAGGTCTGATCTGCAACTGCAGGAAACGTTTGCTTGAGGTTATTACTGCCAAAGGAGGGTCAACCAGTTATTAAGTCCAAAGGTTCACATACTTTTTCCTCCCTGCACTGTGAATGTTTACATGTTATGTGCAATTAAACCATGGCAACATCTAATGTTTGTGTAGTATTATGTTCAGCAGACTGTGTTCTTCTATTGTTGTGACTTAGATGACGTTCAGAGCACATTTTATGCCCAATTCATGCAAAACTCCACGTAATCCCAAGGGGTTCACATACTTTTTCTTGCAACTGTAGATTCCTACATATAGCTGAAGTTGCCTCATAACAGCTCACCATTAGATGTTTACTTTATACACCTAGCTACTTTACATGTAGGAATAACCATCATTCAACCAGGAAGAGTACTTTTCACCTACTAGGGATGCTCAAATCATGTCACCCGATGCCCAGGACATGCATTTCCAGGCACTAGGCAGTTTTTTTTTTTTTAAATTTAGCCCTTCTCCAGGCAAACAGCAGCCCCGGTATTAAAATTTTCCTCAGCCTCTTCTATCTCTCATAAAAGTGATTTTTAGCAGCTATTTTAGCTGCTGGATCTCCTTTAGAAGCAGCGGGAGGGGTCGCCCCCCCCTCCCTGCCGCTTTCATGTAGTGCTCAGGCTTACCTGTCTCGCCGGGTTTCAGCAGCTCGCCATAGAGGTGGAGACACCAGATTATCTCCGCTTGCCTCTATGATAGAGGAAACTGGAAGCAACGTCATGAGGTCACCTGGTTTGGGG
>NW_028319713.1:212500-250415 GCF_062004578.1 Staurois parvus | reverse complement strand
TGGGTTGGACCGGCCACGCCACACTCCACCTCCCTTGGCAGGTGCTGTCTACAGCTTGGACCTTCTATCGCTGACTCTCCGCTGCATTGAGTGTGAGTTCCCGGATGGATGGCTTCCCTGCCGGGCTCTTGTACTGCTCTGCAAGTTCTTCAATACACTGATTTCTGCATCCTGGGCCCCAGTGAGATTATTGCTGCGGCACCACGATGCACCTAGCCCACAGACCGAATGATGATTGGTGCAATTCCATTCAGAAGAGGACCATGCTGGGTCACATGGCGGGACGCTACATAGGAGGTAAGTATTGCAGCATTTTTAATTCCTCCAAATGCAGACTATTTAAAAAAATGAATTATTTAGACTAGCCCTGGGCTTTGGTTGGCGGTACAAGATGTACGCAGGAACCAATGACTAATAATGGCGAGTGAGACACGGCGAGATGCGTAGCCCTGGGCTTTGGTTGGTGGTACAAGGTGGACGCAGCAACCTATGACTAATAATGGCGAGTGAGACACGGCGAGATGCGTAGCCCTGGGCTTTGGTTGGTGGCACAAGATGGACACAACAGCCTATGACTAATAATGGCGGGTGAGACATGGCGAGATGCGTAGCCCTGGGCTTTGGTTGGTGGTACAAGATGTACGCAGGAACCAATGACTAATAATGGCGGGTGAGACACGGCGAGATGCGTTGCTCTGGGCTTTGGTTGGTGGTACAAGGTGGACGCAGCAACCTATGACCAATACTGGCGGGTGAGACATGGCGAGATGCGTAGCTCTGGGCTTTGGTTGGTGGTACAAGATAGACGCAGCAACCTATGACTAATAATAGCGGGTGAGACACGGCGAGATGCGTATTCCTGGGCTTTGGTTGGTGGCACAAGATGGACGCAGGAACCTATGACTAATAATGGCGGGTGAGACATGGCGAGATGCGTAGCCCTGTGATTTTGTTGGTGGTACAAGATGGACGCAGCAACCTATGACTAATAATGGCGGGTGAGACATGGCGAGATGCGTATTCCTGGGCTTTGGTTGGTGGCACAAGATAGACGCAGGAACCTATGACTAATAATGGCGGGTGAGACATGGCGAGATGCGTATTCCTGGGCTTTGGTTGGTGGTACAAGATGGACGCAGGAACCTATGACCAATAATGGCGGGTGAGACATGGCGAGATGCGTAGCCCTGGATTTGGTTGGTGGCACAAGATGGACACAGGAACCAATGACTAATAATGGTGGGCGAGACATGGCGAGATGCGTAGCTCTGGGCTTTGGTTGGTGGTACAAGGTGGACGCAGGAACCTATGACTAATAATGGCGGGTGAGACATGGCGAGATGCGTAGCCCTGGATTTGGTTGGTGGTACAAGATGGACGCAGCAACCTATGACTAATAATGGCGGGTGAGACACGGCGAGATGCGTTGCTCTGGGCTTTGGTTGGTGGTACAAGGTGGACGCAGGAACCTATGACTAATAATGGCGGGTGAGACATGGCGAGATGCGTAGCTCTGGGCTTTGGTTGGTGGTACAAGGTGGACGCAGGAACCTATGACCAATAATGGCGGGCGAGACATGGCGAGATGCGTAGCTCTGGGCTTTGGTTGGTGGTACAAGATGGACGCAGCAACCTATGACTAATAATGGCGGGTGCGACATGGCGAGATGCGTAGCCCTGGGATTTTGTTGGTGGTACAAGATGGACGCAGCAACCTATGACTAATAATGGTGGGTGAGACATGGCGAGATGCGTATTCCTGGGCTTTGGTTGGTGGTACAAGATGGACGCAGGAACCTATGACTAATAATGGCGGGTGAGACATGGCGAGATGCGTAGCTCTGGGCTTTGGTTGGTGGCACAAGATAGACGCAGGAACCTATGACTAATAATGGCGGGTGAGACATGGCGAGATGCGTATTCCTGGGCTTTGGTTGGTGGTACAAGATGGACGCAGGAACCTATGACCAATAATGGCGGGTGAGACATGGCGAGATGCGTAGCCCTGGATTTGGTTGGTGGTACAAGATGGACACAGGAACCAATGACTAATAATGGTGGGCGAGACATGGCGAGATGCGTAGCTCTGGGCTTTGGTTGGTGGTACAAGGTGGACGCAGCAACCTATGACTAATAATAGCGGGTGAGACACGGCGAGATGCGTATTCCTGGGCTTTGGTTGGTGGAACAAGATGGACGCAGCAACCTATGACTAATAATGGCGGGTGCGACATGGCGAGATGCGTAGCCCTGGGATTTTGTTGGTGGTACAAGATGGACGCAGGAACCTATGACTAATAATGGCGGGTGAGACATGGCAAGATGCGTAGCTCTGGGCTTTGGTTGGTGGCACAAGATAGACGCAGGAACCTATGACTAATAATGGCGGGTGAGACATGGCGAGATGCGTATTCCTGGGCTTTGGTTGGTGGTACAAGATGGACGCAGGAACCTATGACCAATAATGGCGGGTGAGACATGGCGAGATGCGTAGCCCTGGATTTGGTTGGTGGTACAAGATGGACGCAGCAACCTATGACTAATAATGGCGGGTGCGACATGGCGAGATGCGTAGCCCTGGGATTTTGTTGGTGGTACAAGATGGACGCAGCAACCTATGACTAATAATGGTGGGTGAGACATGGCGAGATGCGTATTCCTGGGCTTTGGTTGGTGGTACAAGATAGACGCAGGAACCTATGACTAATAATGGCGGGTGAGACATGGCGAGATGCGTATTCCTGGGCTTTGGTTGGTGGTACAAGATGGACGCAGGAACCTATGACCAATAATGGTGGGCGAGACATGGCGAGATGCGTAGCTCTGGGATTTTGTTGGTGGTACAAGATGGAGGCAGGAACCTATGACTAGTAATGGCGGGTGAAACACGGCAAGATGCGTAGCCCTGGGCTTTGGTTGGTGGTACAAGATGGACGCAGGAACCAATGACTAAAAATGGCGGGTGAGACATGGCGAGATGCGTATTCTCCAGGATTGTATTTGGCTGAATACGAACGAGTGAAATAATATTGACATAAGACAGAACCATAACATTTATTCCCGGATATTTCCATAAAAAGGCATTCTGATTGGCGCCACGGGGCGCAGGACGCATGCGTCGATTTACTTTTTTTGTCCTCGCAGGAGAGATTTTTATTAGCCGCTGTAATGCAAATTGGATTTCCTGTGCATCAGAGCTCGGGAATTGAAATGAATTTATCAGCAAGGCTTGACAGACCTGCAAAGACGCTGACCCCTTTCGCGGCTCGGTGTTTTGCGTGCGGCAGGGTGAGCGAATCGTAATTAGGAAATGGAGGCGTAGAGCGACGGCGGGTCAGAAACACAAGACGGTCGGTGCGACATCAATTGTTTTATAGCGGGAGATATGAGAAGCAATTAGGAGACAAACAGCGCATTTTCCATTTAATTACTTTGTTTATTACAGGCGCAGGTTCGGCGATGATCGCGGAGGAGGAGGCGCTTTTTAATTTACTCAAATTAACATGTATATTCGATAAAACCCTCTCAGACGTCCGCTGGCATTGCTCTGCTTCTTCATTCTTCTAATCAGCATCTTGGCTGTAATGAAGGAATTATCAGCTGTACTTTGCTTCCCTCCAGCGGCAGGAAAACAGAATGCAACCTTCAGAATCGCATTCACACGCAGCGTTACTCAACGCCCTGCATATCTTATCAATGGGAACGTTAGAGGGACTCTGAGCAAGTTAGGGAATAAAAATACTTTCCACAACACCCGGCCTGGACTGGGACAGCAAAGGAAGGTGGGAAGGAGAGAAGGACAAGATATATACCCAGATAAAGTCATATAGAAAATTCAGTATCTGATAATTCCACCAAACGGGTGAAGATTGACCCTGTCATTGGATGGAATATCCAATCACCTTATACATATATACATCCCATTATACATTGTATCATTATATACATTCCATTATACATTGTATCATTATATACATTCTATTATACATTGTATCATTATATACATCCTATTATACATTGTATCATTATATACATTCTATTATACATTGTACCATTATATACATTCCATTATACATTGTATCATTATATACATTCTATTATACATTGTATCATTATATACATTCCATTATACATTGTATCATTATATACATTCCATTATACATTGTATCATTATATACATTCCATTATACATTGTATCATTATATACATTCCATTATACATTGTATCATTATATACATTCTATTATACATTGTATCATTATATACATCCTATTATACAATGTATCATTATATACATTCCATTATACATTGTATCATTATATACATTCCATTATACATTGTATCATTATATACATTCCATTATACATTGCATAATTATATACATTCCATTATACATTGTATCATTATATACATTCCATTATACATTGTATCATTATATACATTCCATTATACATTGTATCATTATATGAATTCTATTATACATTGTATCATTATATACATCCCATTATACATTGTATCATTATATACATCCCATTATACATTGTATCATTATATACATCCCATTATACATTGTATCATTATATACATTCCATTATACATTGTATCATTATATACATTCCATTATACATTGTATCATTATATGAATTCTATTATACATTGTATCATTATATACATCCCATTATACATTGTATCATTATATACACCCCATTATACATTGTATCATTATATACATTCTATTATACATTGTATCATTATATACATCATATTATACATTGTATCATTATATACATCCCATTATACATTGTATCATTATATACATCCCATTATACATTGTATCATTATATACATTCCATTATACATTGTATCATTATATACATCCTATTATACATTGTATCATTATATACATTCTATTATACATTGTATCATTATATACATCCCATTATACATTGTATCATTATATACATTCCATTATACATTGTATCATTATATATATTCTATCATACATTGTATCTCTCTAACTCCTGGCATAGAGGGGAAAACAAAAAATGTGTGTAAAAAAATTAAAAAATAAATACATATTAAAAAATAAAAGAAAAAATAAATAAAAATACTTAGATGAAGGTTTGATCTAGTTCAGTGCCAGGGTTAGTGTTTGGATCAAGGTCAGGGTCAAAGGTCATGATTTAAAAAAAATTGGTGTCAGTGTGTTTTAGGTAAAAAAGACAAAAACAAAAAGCGCACTATTGTTTCTGGGCCGTACTCCGGGTACAAACAACAAATAACACCCACATATATGGTATCGCTGCGATCGTCAAGAGCTGGAGAATTTATTTCGGGTTGTTCTTTGTTGGTAGGTTATGGCAGTAACAAGAAACACACAGCTAATTAAAAAAAATATTTTTTTTTACTATTTTGGGCCAGTTGATAATAAATAAAAAATCAGGAGGTATCCATGACCATTTACCACCAAACGAAAGCCCAATTTGTCCTGAAAACAAACCGCGGTATAATCCACCGGGATGTACAAAGTCGTGATGATACGGATGGTTTTACTAACACATGTAAAAGTTGCAAAATTGTGCTTAGGCATTAAGATTTGTTTTACCGTCAGGCATGAAGGGGTTAAGGAGGATTCGGCAATACAATTGTTTTTTTGGGAAGAAAAACTTTTTATTTCCAAAGCAGAAATTCAGCCGACATAAAATGTGACTTAGAGCCGAACAATAACAGGTAAATGGGGATGTCTGATGATTTATTCATATTCCCACTCTGGCTGGAAGCACATTTCCTTCTTGTTGTTACATTGTAAGTTATGTTCTCCATTATATAATAACAAGAATGAGGGAATGTCTGCAAATGTAAAGAATGTCTCCGATCTGCTGCAAAAAGTAACAAATCAATGTGTGCGACCAACGCCTACTAATATCCCTGATGGTCCACGCAGAGGGAGGTATTTGGGGACAAATTGGAAGTCCCGGTGACATTAAATGGTAATGTTTTCAGATCCATTTTATTTATTTTTTTTTTACGTTTACAAGTTTTTAAATTCATTTTTTTACTGATTATTTAAATTTTTTTTTTTAAATGTTTTTGTTGGTAAACAATCGACACAATAGGTAACCAAAAGTTTATAGATTCCTCGTCCTCACATCTACATGAGCTTTTATGTCATCCCATGTCAAACCCGTGGTCATTAACCACTTCAAGTCTGGACACTTCCCCCTCCCCCCTTCCAGTCCGGACACTTTCCCCCCCTTCAAGTCCGGACACTTTCACCCCCTTCCAGTCCGGACACTTTCACCCCCTTCCAGTCCGGACACTTTCCCCCCCTTCAAGTCCGGACACTTTCCCCCCCTTCAAGTCCGGACACTTTCCCCCCCTTCCAGTCCGGACACTTTCCCCCCCTTCCAGTCTGGACACTTTCCCCCCCTTCCAGTCTGGACACTTTCCCCCCCTTCCAGTCCGGACACTTTCACCCGCTTCCAGTCCAGACACTTTCCCCCCCCTCCAGTCCGGACACTTTCACCCCCCTTCCAGTCCGGACGCTTTCCCCCCCTTCCAGTCCGGACGCTTTCCTCCCCTTCCAGTCCGGACACTTTCACCCCCTTCCAGTCCGGACACTTTCCCCCCCTTCAAGTCCGGACACTTTCCCCCCTTCCAGTCCGGACACTTTCCCCCCCTTCCAGTCTGGACACTTTCCCCCCCTTCCAGTCCGGACGCTTTCACCCCCTTCCAGTCCGGACGCTTTCCCCCCCCTTCCAGTTCGGACACTTTCCCCCCCCTCCAGTCCGGACACTTTCACCCCCTTCCAGTCCGGACACTTTCCCCCTTCCAGTCCGGACACTTTCACCCCCTCCAGTCCGGACACTTTCACCCCCTTCCAGTCCGGACACTTTCCCCCTTCCAGTCCGGACACTTTCACCCCCTTCCAGTCCGGACACTTTCCCCCCTTCCAGTCCGGACACTTCCCCCCCTTCCTGTCCAGGCCAGTTTTCAGCTTTCAGTGCTATCACACTTTGAATGACAATTGCGCGGTCATGCAACACCAATAATTCCATATTAATTATTTATCATTT
This sequence comes from Staurois parvus, assembly GCF_062004578.1. Classification (NCBI taxonomy): domain Eukaryota; kingdom Metazoa; phylum Chordata; class Amphibia; order Anura; family Ranidae; genus Staurois; species Staurois parvus. Next base: position 243,340 of record NW_028319713.1, on the reverse strand, counting down.
TTTGAGACAGATAAAAGTTTATTTTAGGGGTATTTATTCACCGCTGGGATTTTTATTTTGTTTGCTATATTATTATATTATTATTATTATACAGGATTTACAGTGAGGAACAGAAGTATTTGAACCCCCTGCGATTCTGCAAGTTCTCCCACTTCTCCATCATGGAGGGTCTGACATTCACATTGCAGGGGATTCCCACTCTGAGGACAGAATTCAGGAGATCACATTGTATGATTTGTAAAGAATGTATTTGTCTCGCACGGCTGAACAGAAGTATTTGAACCCCTGAGAAGATCCGTGTTAATATTTGGTACAGAAGCCTTTGTCTGCAATTCCAGAGGTCAGACGTTTCCTGTAGTCCTTGGCCAGGTTTGCACTGCAACAGGGATTTTGGCCGACTCCTCCACACCGATCTCCTCTAGATCTGTCAGGTTTCGGGGCTGTCGCTGAGCAACACGGAGTTTCAGCTCCCTCCAAAGATGTTCTATTGGATTTAGGTGTGGAGACTGGCTAGGCCACTCCAGAACCTCGATATGCTTCTTACGGAGCCACTCCTTGGTTCTCCTGGCTGTGTGCTTCGGGTCGTTGTCATGTTGGAAGACCCAGCCACGACCCATCTTCAATGCTCTGACTGAGGGAAGGAGGTTGTTGCTGAAAATCTCACAATAAATGGCCCCATTCATCCTCTCCTTAATACAGTGCAGTCATCCTGTCCCCTTCACAGAAAAGCACCCCCAAAGCATGATGTTACCACCCCCATGCTTCACAGTAGGGATGGTGTCCTTGGGATGCAACTCATCATTTTTCCTCCAAACACACAAAAGTGAAGTTTAGACCACAAAGTTCTACTTTGGTCTCATCTGACCACATGACTTTCTCCCATGCCTCCTCTGCATCATCCAGATGGTCATTGGGAACCTTCAGACGGGCCTGGACATGTGATGACTGGAGCAGGGGAACCTTCAGACGGGCCTGGACATGTGATGACTTGAGCAGGGGAACCTTCAGACGGGCCTGGACATGTGATGACTTGAGCAGGGGAACCTTCAGACGGGCCTGGACATGTGATGACTGGAGCAGGGGAACCTTCAGACGGGCCTGGACATGTGATGACTTGAGCAGGGGAACCTTCCGTGCAATGCATGATTGGAAACCATGACGGCGTAGTGTTCCTCCGACAGTGACCTTTGAAACTGAGGTCCCAGCTCTCTTCATGTCATTGACCAGCTCCTCCCTTGTAGTTCTGGGCTGATTCCTCACCTTTCTTATCATCAGTGATCCCCCACGAGGGGACATCTTGCATGGAGCCCCAGTCCGAGGGAGACTGACAGTCGTCTTTAGCCTCTTCCATTTTCTAACAATTGCTCCAACAGTTGATCTATTTTCACCAAGCTGCTTGGCAATTGCCCCGTAGCCCTTTCCAGCCTTGTGGAGGTCCACCGTTTTGTCTCTGGTGTCTTTTGACAGCTCTTTGGTCTTGCCCATGGTAGTAGCTGGCGTCTGACTGACTGTGGGGTGGACAGGTGTCTTTAAAGAGCTCAGACAGGTGCTACTAAGTGAGATGAATGAGTGGAGTAGAGGGGGACTTTATAAAGGCGCAGTAACAGGTCTTTGAGAGGCAGAATTCTTGCTGTTTCTCAGGGGTTCAAATACTTCTGTTCAGCCGTGCGAGACAAATACATTCTTTACAAATCATACAATGTGATCTCCTGAATTCTGTCCTCAGAGTGGGAATCCCCTGCAATGTGAATGTCAGACCCTCCATGATGGAGAAGTGGGAGAATTTGCAGAATCGCAGGGGGTTCAAATACTTCTGTTCCTCACTGTATATGGCACCAACAGTTTGCTCAGTGCTGTACATTATAATGGGAGACAATACATGAGACAGTAACAATACAATACAATACATGAGACAGTAACAATACAATACAATACATGAGACAGTAACAATACAATACAATACATGAGACAGTACAGTAACAATACAATACAATACATGAGACAGTAACAATACAATACAATACATGAGACAGTACAGTAACAATACAATACAATATATGAGACAGTAACAATACAATACAATACATGAGACAGTAACAATACAATACAATATATGAGACAGTAACAATACAATACAATACAATACATGAGACAGTAACAATACAATACAATACATGAGACAGTAACAATACAATACAATACATGAGACAGTAACAATACAATACAATATATGAGACAGTAACAATACAATACAATACATGAGACAGTAACAATACAATACAATACATGAGACAGTAACAATACAATACAATACATGAGACAGTAACAATACAATACAATACAATACATGAGACAGTAACAATACAATACAATACATGAGACAGTAACAATACAATACAATACAATACAATACATGAGACAGTAACAATACAATACAATACATGAGACAGTACAGTAACAATACAATACACGAGGGGTTCGAGGGCCCGGCTCCTTGGAGCTTACAATATAACGGGAGACAATACAGCAACAATACAAGAGGGTTAGGAGCAGGGGTGGACTGACAACTCATGGGGCCCCCGGGCAATAGGAAATTATGGGGCCCTTGTGTCCTCGCCAACACTCAAACCACACCCACAAAAACCTGTGAAAGGTATCAAGGGCATCTCATGGGGCCCCCTACTGACCCTGGGCCCTCGAGCAGTGCCCCAAGTGCTCGAATGGTCAGTCCGCCCCTGGTTAGGAAGGTCCTGCTCCTTGGAGCTTACAATCTAAGAGGGAGGGGCTAGTGGTACAAAAGGTAATAACTGTGGGGGATGGAGTGGAAGGAGGAGTAGAAGATTCCATTATTAGCTGAGGTCAGGAATTGATGTTGGATGAGAAGACCTGGCTCGTATGTTGGGCCCCTCGTCGGGCACCAAAAAAAGTTCTGGCCCACCATCTGTGTTCCAGTTCATCTCAAAGGTGTTCAGTAGGATTGAGGTCAGGACTCTGTGCAGGACACAAGATCCTCCACCCCAAACTGGTCAAACCATGTTTTTATGGAGCTGGCTCTACTCTTCTAGGAAGGCTTCCCACAAAATTCACAGTTTAGGGGGGCCAGAGGGGGCAGAAAATGTCCATTGCCAAACATTAGTGAGAACAAACATAGTCTCAGGGTTGGTGGTCAGTAGGAGGAGAAGTAGTGCCCCATCAATGGTATCATTGGAAGAAATAGTGCCCCATAATTGGTGTCAGTGGAAGGAATAGTGCCCCATCAATGGTATCATTGGAAGAATAGTGCCCCATCATTGGTGTCAGTGGGAGGAATATTGCGCCATCATTGGTATCAGTGGGAGGAATAGTGCCCCATCATTGGTGTCAGTGGGAGGAATAGTGCCCCATAATTGGTGTCAGTGGAAGGAATAGTGCCCCATCAATGGTATCATTGGAAGAATAGTGCCCCATCATTGGTGTCAGTGGGAGGAATATTGCGCCATCATTGGTATCAGTGGGAGGAATAGTGCCCCATCATTGGTGTCAGTGGGAGGAATATTGCGCCATCATTGGTATCAGTGGGAGGAATAGTGCCTCATCATTGGTGTCAGTGGGAGGAATAGTGCCCCATAATTGGTGTCAGTGGAAGGAATAGTGCCCCATCAATGGTATCATTGGAAGAAATAGTGCCCCATAATTGGTGTCAGTGGGAGGAATAGTGCCCCATCATTGGTGTCAGTGGGAGGAATAGTGCCCCATCATTGGTGTCAGTGGGGGAATAGTGCCCCATCAATGGTATCATTGGAAGTATAGTGCCCCATCATTGGTGTCAGTGGGGGAATAGTGCCCCATCATTGGTGTCAGTGGGAGGAATAGTGCCCCATCATTGGTGTCAGTGGGAGGAATAGTGCCCCATCATTGGTGTCAGTGGGAGGAATATTGCGCCATCATTGGTGTCAGTGGGAGGAATAGTGCCCCATCAGTGGTGTCAGTGGGAGGAATAGTGCCCCATCATTGGTGTCAATGGGAGGAATATTGCCCCATCATTGATACTAGTGTCAGGAATTATGCCCCACTGTTGGTGTCATTTGGAGGAATAATGCCTCATTTTACTAGGAGGAATAGTGCCCCAAGGGGCAACGGGCCACAGTTTGGAGACCACTGCTCTATTAGAGAAATTACGGAGAAAATGTATGCAGCGTGTATGAATGAGTTGGACAATCGTTGAAGCAAAGGTTTTATGAATAGGTCCCTAAGACTCTTCTCTGACCCTCGGCTTGCCTAGTGAAATGAGAACCCGAGAAGTGTTCTGTGCAGCACAATGAGGTGCAGCGTTTCCTGTATATGAGGGCCCCGGCTCTCCCGGCTCCGTCCTCCTCGATCTTCAGGAGTTCCGGCATCAGACAGGTTTACTTCACTTTGTTACACATTTACATTGTATTCGTATATTACACAAGGTTGAATCAGACCATCTCAGCCCTTTTCTGTGATTTCCCGCAACTTGATGTGCCGCGCTGCAGATTGATTGGGTAAGATGTAACCTTCTGAAGGTAAATGTAGAGTCGCTCGCTCTTCATATCCCGTATGCAAATATTCCCAACAAATAGGTTTCAGTTAATTAAAAAGAAAAGAATCATGATGTACTAAATTCACCGGAGAGAAATGTTTTCTTCCCAAACTATAATTAATATCCTGAGACAGCAGATGTGGAGCGCCACGTTCACCCCGGGGAGGGTGTTTGCTGAGGCTGTAAAATGTGATTTCTGTCCATGGCAAGGCTGGAAAATATCCCGGAGAGGTGTTGGTGCATTGTGTGGATTCACATGGAGAAATGTGTTGTGTCGTGTCACCGATCGATGTCACCGATCGATGACTGCAATGTTAGAAGCATGTCTAGATGTATGTCAGCGAGCGATGTATTTATTTCTTGTGCTGCCCTAAGCAATGCCATAATCAGGTGCCCCCCACCCCACCAGCACCCCCCCTCTGGGAACCACCGTCTGCCACTGCCACCCACCACAACCAACTTCCCCAGGAAGCACTGTACACCACCGCTGCCCACCACAACCTACCCCCCCACGAATCACTGTCCACCACCACTGCCCCCCACAACCAACTTCCCCAGGAAGCACTGTCCACCACCGCTGCCCACCTCAACCAATCCCCCCGGGAAACTCAGTCCACCACCGCTGCCCCCCACAACCCACCCCCCCCATGAACCACTGTCTGCCACCGCCGTACACCACAATCATCTTCCACAGGAAGCACTGTCCACCACCGCTGCCCACCTCAACCAACCCCCCCGGGAAACACAGTCCACCACCGCTGCCCCCCACAACCAAGTTCCCCAGGAAGCACTGTCCACCACCGCTGCCCACCACAACCTACCCCCCCACGAATCACTGTCCACCACCACCTCCCACCACAACCAACTTCCCCAGGAAGCACTGTCCACCACCGCTGCCCACCTCAACCAATCCCCCCGGGAAACACAGTCCACCACCGCTGCCCCCCACAACCCACCCCCCCCCATAAACCACTGTCTGCCACCGCCGCACACCACAATCATCTTCCACAGGAAGCACTGTCCACCACCGCTGCCCACCTCAACCAATCCCCCCGGGAAACACAGTCCACCACCACTGCCCCCCACAACCCACCCCCCCCATGAACCACTGTCTGCCACCGCCGCACACCACAATCATCTTCCACAGGAAGCACTGTCCACCACCGCTGCCCACCTCAACCAACCCCTCCCGGGAATCACAGTCCACCACCGCCGACCACCACAACCAACCCCCTCGGGATATACCGTCCACCACCCCTACCCACCTCAACCAACCCCCCCAGGAAACACCATCCTCTACCGCCACCCAGCACAACCAACTTCCCCGGGAAGCACCGTTCACCACCGCTGCCCACCTCAACTAACCCCCTCCCGGGAAACACCATCCACCACCGCCCCCACCACAACCAACTTCGCTGGGAAGCACCGTCCTCCACCGCCACCCACCACAACCAACTTCCCTGAGAAACACCGTGCACCACCACTGCCTACCTCAACCAACCCCCCCGGGAAATACCGTCCACCACTGCCGCCCACCACAACCCACCCCCCACGAACCACTGTCCTCCACTGCCGCCCACCACAACCAACTTCACCGGGAAGCACCGTTCACCACCACTGCCCACCTTAACCAACCCCCCCCCCCCCGGGAAACACCGTCCACCACCTCCGCCCACCAAAACCAACTTCCACAGGAAGCACCGTCCTCCACCGCCACCCACCACAACCAATCCCCCCGGGAAACTCAGTCCACCACCGCTGCCCCCCACAACCCACCCCCCCCATGAACCACTGTCTGCCACCGCCGCACACCACAATCATCTTCCACAGGAAGCACTGTCCACCACCGCTGCCCACCTCAACCAACCCCCCCGGGAAACACAGTCCACCACCGCTGCCCCCCACAACCAAGTTCCCCAGGAAGCACTGTCCACCACCGCTGCCCACCACAACCTACCCCCCCACGAATCACTGTCCACCACCACCTCCCACCACAACCAACTTCCCCAGGAAGCACTGTCCACCACCGCTGCCCACCTCAACCAATCCCCCCGGGAAACACAGTCCACCACCGCTGCCCCCCACAACCCACCCCCCCCATAAACCACTGTCTGCCACCGCCGCACACCACAATCATCTTCCACAGGAAGCACTGTCCACCACCGCTGCCCACCTCAACCAATCCCCCCGGGAAACACAGTCCACCACCGCTGCCCCCCACAACCCACCCCCCCATGAACCACTGTCTGCCACCGCCGCACACCACAATCATCTTCCACAGGAAGCACTGTCCACCACCGCTGCCCACCTCAACCAACCCCTCCCGGGAATCACAGTCCACCACCGCCGACCACCACAACCAACCCCCTCGGGATATACCGTCCACCACCCCTACCCACCTCAACCAACCCCCCCAGGAAACACCATCCTCTACCGCCACCCAGCACAACCAACTTCCCCGGGAAGCACCGTTCACCACCGCTGCCCACCTCAACTAACCCCCTCCCGGGAAACACCATCCACCACCGCCCCCACCACAACCAACTTCGCTGGGAAGCACCGTCCTCCACCGCCACCCACCACAACCAACTTCCCTGAGAAACACCGTGCACCCCACTGCCTACCTCAACCAACCCCCCCGGGAAATACCGTCCACCACTGCCGCCCACCACAACCCACCCCCCACGAACCACTGTCCTCCACTGCCGCCCACCACAACCAACTTCACCGGGAAGCACCGTTCACCACCACTGCCCACCTTAACCAACCCCCCCCGGGAAACACCGTCCACCACCTCCGCCCACCAAAACCAACTTCCACAGGAAGCACCGTCCTCCACCGCCACCCACCACAACCAATCCCCCCGGGAAACTCAGTCCACCACCGCTGCCCCCCACAACCCACCCCCCCCATGAACCACTGTCTGCCACCGCCGCACACCACAATCATCTTCCACAGGAAGCACTGTCCACCACCGCTGCCCACCTCAACCAACCCCCCCGGGAAACACAGTCCACCACCGCTGCCCCCCACAACCAAGTTCCCCAGGAAGCACTGTCCACCACCGCTGCCCACCACAACCTACCCCCCCACGAATCACTGTCCACCACCACCTCCCACCACAACCAACTTCCCCAGGAAGCACTGTCCACCACCGCTGCCCACCTCAACCAATCCCCCCGGGAAACACAGTCCACCACCGCTGCCCCCCACAACCCACCCCCCCCATAAACCACTGTCTGCCACCGCCGCACACCACAATCATCTTCCACAGGAAGCACTGTCCACCACCGCTGCCCACCTCAACCAATCCCCCCGGGAAACACAGTCCACCACCGCTGCCCCCCACAACCCACCCCCCCATGAACCACTGTCTGCCACCGCCGCACACCACAATCATCTTCCACAGGAAGCACTGTCCACCACCGCTGCCCACCTCAACCAACCCCTCCCGGGAATCACAGTCCACCACCGCCGACCACCACAACCAACCCCCTCGGGATATACCGTCCACCACCCCTACCCACCTCAACCAACCCCCCCAGGAAACACCATCCTCTACCGCCACCCAGCACAACCAACTTCCCCGGGAAGCACCGTTCACCACCGCTGCCCACCTCAACTAACCCCCTCCCGGGAAACACCATCCACCACCGCCCCCACCACAACCAACTTCGCTGGGAAGCACCGTCCTCCACCGCCACCCACCACAACCAACTTCCCTGAGAAACACCGTGCACCCCACTGCCTACCTCAACCAACCCCCCCGGGAAATACCGTCCACCACTGCCGCCCACCACAACCCACCCCCCACGAACCACTGTCCTCCACTGCCGCCCACCACAACCAACTTCACCGGGAAGCACCGTTCACCACCACTGCCCACCTTAACCAACCCCCCCCCCCCCCGGGAAACACCGTCCACCACCTCCGCCCACCAAAACCAACTTCCACAGGAAGCACCGTCCTCCACCGCCACCCACCACAACCAACTTCCCTGGGAAGCACCATTCACCACCGCTGCCCACCTCAACCAACCTCTCCGGGAAACACCGTCCACCACTGCTGCCTCCCACGAACCACTGTCCGCCGCTGCTGCCCACCACAACCAACTTCCCTGGGAAGCACCATCCACCACCGCTGCCCACCTCAACCCACCCCCCCACCCAGGAATCACCATCCACCCCAACCATCCCCCCCAGGAAGCACAACCTACCACCGCCGACCATCACAACCCACCCCCTGGGAACCACTGTCTGCAACCGCCACCCAGCACAACACCCCAACCTCCACCTCTCCACCACAACAGCCCCCCCATTGCCACCACCCTCCGCAACCACCTGATTCAAGCACTGATCTTAACCGGAGTGAAAGAAGAAGCAGCCAGTTATCCCCACAGCCTCTGGCAGCATGCAGCCTCAACCTCCCATGGTCACTTGTGTCACTTCTTCAGGGGGGCGGTGCCACCTCTTTGAAAATTGCTGCCCAAGGCAAACACCTTGCTTGCCTCAAGGTAAATACGCCGCTGATGTCAGCCATGAAGCCACCATCCATGGTCTTTCCTCTAATATAATTTTCAAACTGTCTGCCCTATAGATGTTTCTCATGTTCAGAATCCAAACTTTGTCTTTTGCTCAGACACTATTTTACCTAATTTATCCTAAATATACAGAGTAACTAATTTTTCATATCAGTTACAACACTGGGATGTCCTTCATCTTCACCAAGAATCAGGCATAGGTGACCTTCAGTATCTCAGAGCTATTCTTACCCTGGTCTTTGCTCTATCATATCCTGCATACCATTTGCCACCCATTGGATCATATAGATACATAGTTTATGTAGCGCCCCTCCAGTTAGCTAGATAGTTTTTTATAGACAGGGGCTGAATAGCATTCAGGGATGAGTCAGCCTGGGTATGAGTCAGCCAGGTTATTTTGGATCAGGGCTGAAGCCTCTGCAGGTTAGTTCCCTGATACCTCCCCCTGCTCTAGAAACTTCAGAACTTTCTAGAAGGCGGTGGGTGGGGTGATCTGCATAGTTAAGAAAACTTGGCCAATCCCTAAGCAGGAGGCTTTGCATGGGGCCAAGACAGCCTTTAAATATGAGAGAGCCTGATAAGCAGGAGGAGGAGTTATTTTTCCTTTAGTAAAAATAACCCAAATCAGTGTATTATTATTATTATTATTATTATACAGTATTTATAAAGCGCCGATAGTTGGCTCAGCGCTGTACATTACAGAGGGGGACAGAACATGTGACAGAACAATACCAATACAATACAATACAATACATGAGGGGATCGAGGGCCCTGCTCTTTGGAGCTTACAATCTAGGAGGGAGGGGGTGGTGGCACAGGAGGAGATAGCGGTGGGGGATGGAGTGGTAGGAAGAGTGGAGGAGGTCGGCAAGTTTGCAGGGGGTGGGGTAGGCTTCCCTGAAGAGGGGGGTTTTCAGGGTGCGCCTAAAGGAGAGGAGAGTAGGTGATAATCTGATGGGTTGGGGTAGGAAGTTCCAGAGGATGGGTGACACCCTGGAGAAGTCCTGGAGGCGTGCATGGGAGGAGGAGACCAGGGAACTAGAGAGAAGGAGGTCTTGTGAGGAGCGGAGTGTGCGTGTTGGGTGGTACTTGGATATTAGGTCGGTGATGTAACTTGGGGCAGTATGGTGGACGACTTTGTACGTCAGTGTTAGGATTTTGAATTTGATTTGTTGCGCAATCGGAAGCCAGTGGAGGGATTGGCAGAGGGGGTGGAGGACACTGAGTGGAGGCCAGTGGAGGGATTGGCAGAGGGGGGTGGAGGACACTGAGTGGAGGCCAGTGGAGGGATTGGCAGAGGGGGGTGGCGGAAATGGAGCGGTTGGAAAGGTGAATGAGTCTGGCAGCCGTATTCAGGATGGACTGAAGCGGGGATAGCCAGCGGTGAGGCAGGCCAGTGAGGAGGGAGTTGCAGTAGTCGAGTCGTGATATGATGAGGGAGTGGATGAGCTGTTGAGTGGTTTCTGGGGTTAGGAACGTGCGGATTTTGGCGATGTTGCGGAGGCGGAGTCTGAATGTTGCGGAGGCGGAGTCTGCATGATGCGGAGGTGGAGTCTGTACGAGTTTGTTAAAGATTGGACTTGGGGGTGGAAGGATAGGTTGGAGTCCAGAATGACACCCAGTACTCTGGCCTGCGGGGCGGGTTTGATGGTGGCGTTGTTGGACATGATGGAGAAGTCAATGGGGGGTGGGGTCCGGGCTGGGGGGGGAAGACAAGAAACTCGGTTTCGGAGAGGTTCAGTTTAAGGAAGTGGAGCGACATCCAATCTGATATGTGGCTCAGTAGGTGTGTGATTCGGGCGGAGACCGAGGGGGTGAGGTGGGGGGTGGACAGATAGATTTGTGTGTCGTCGGCATAGAGGTGATAGTTGAAGCCGTGAGAGTGTATGAATTGGCCAAGGGAGGAGGTGTAGATGGAGAAGAGAAGGGGCCCGAGGACAGAGCCTTGAGGGACCCCAACAGAGAGGGGGAGTGAGGGGGAGGTGGTAGCATTATAGGTAACGCTGAAAGAGCGTTGTGACAGGTAGGATGAGAGCCAGGAGAGAGCAGAATCTCTGAGGCCGAGGGAGTGTAGTTTTTTGAGGAGGAGGGGGTGGTCGACTGTGTGGAAGGCCGCAGAGAGGTCAAGGAGTAGGAGCACTGAGTAGTAGCCATTAGCTTTGGCGGTTAGCAGGTCGTTGGAGAGTTTGAGTAAGGCGGTTTCGGTGGAGTGTAGGGGACGGAAGCCGGACTGAAGGGGATCGAGGAGGTTGTTGTCGTTGAGGTGAGAGCTTAGACGGGTGTAGACTAGGCGCTCGAGGAGTTTGGATGTAAATGGGAGCAGGGAGATGGGTCTGAGGTTGTTCGGGTCATTGAGGTCCAGGGAGGGCTTTTTAAGTATGGGGGTGATGTGTGCTGTTTCAGAGGGGAGGGGAAAGTGCCGGAGGAGAGGGAGAGATTGAAGATGTGGGTGAGGGAGCGTAGGATGGAGGGGGAGGGAGGTCGTAGGAGTTGTGAGGGGATATTATTTAGTCTGCAGGAAAGTTATAGCGTCTAAAAACTATGGGATATATATTTTAAAATTGATCAATCCTGATGCACTGATGGCTGATCTAATTTCTTGAGGCCCTAAAATGCCAGGGCAGTACAAATCCCCCCCCCCCCAAATGTCAGGACAGTACAAATCCCCCCAAATGTCAGGACAGTACAAATCCCCTCAAATGTCAGGACGGTACAAATCCCCCCCAAATGTCAGGACAGTACAAATCCCCCCAAATGTCAGGACAGTACAAATCCCCCCAAATGTCAGGACAGTACAAATCCCCCCAAATGTCAGGACAGTACAAATCCCCCCCAAATGTCAGGACAGTACAAATCCCCCCAAATGTCAGAACAGTACAAATCCCCCCAAATGTCAGGACGGTACAAATTCTCCCAAATGTCAGGACAGTACAAATCCCCCCAAATGTTAAAACGGTACAAATCCCCACAAATGTCAGGACGGTACAAATCCCCCCAAATGTTAGAACAGTACAAATCCCCCCAAATGTCAGGACGGTACAAATCCCCCCCAAATGTCAGGACAGTACAAATCTCCCCAAACGTCAGAACAGTACAAATCCCCCCAAATGTCAGGACGGTACAAATCCCCCCAAATGTCAGGACAGTACAAATCCCCCCAAATTTCAGAACAGTACAAATCCCCCCAAATGTCAGAACGGTACAAATCCCCCCAAATGTCAGGACGGTACAAATCCCCCCAAATATCAGGATGGTACAAATCCCCCCAAATGTCAGAACAGTACAAATCCCCCCAAATGTCAGGACGGTACAAATCCCCCCCAAATGTCAGGACAGTACAAATCCCCCCAAATATCAGAACAGTACAAATCCCCCCAAATGTCAGAACAGTACAAATCCCCCCAAATGTCAGGATGGTGCAAATCCCCCCAAATGTCAGGACGGTACAAATACCCCCCAAATTACCCCTTTTTTTAAAGTAGTCAGTCCAACTTATTTAGTAGGAGGCGTGGCAAATTTGTTTGAAGTTGTCATTTTTTTTGTCACAATTTTTTGGAAAATTAACAAATTAAATAAGATTGATTTTTTTTACTTGCATATCGTCACCAGTGCAGCGTAACGCCATCATGTGACCGGTGTGGCTGTGGTCAGGAATACTGACTAGTGACATTATTAAAAAAAATAACAATTCCATTTTTTAAAACTTTTTTTTCTATTTTTCTTTTTTTTTTTACATACTGTTTTTTTACACTGTTTTTGCTTGTTACAGTGACAATCGCTATAACAGCAACCTTTTGGCTTTCATTCATGACAATAGATCCCTCCAGTAGCAAAGAGGTCCACCCAGCAACAATAGATCTCCCCAGCAACAATAGATCTCCCCAGCAACAATAGATCTCCCCAGCAACAATAGACTTCACCCACAACAACCCCACTAGGTCACAATATATCCACAGCACCAATAAACGTCCTCCAGCATCAATAGATCCTCCAGCAGCCAGCAACAATAGACCCCTCCCTCAACAGGCAATCACTCCCAGAAATAATTGCCCCCCCCCAGAATACAATAGATCCCTCCAGTAACAACAGGTCCACCCAGCAACAATAGATCTCCCCAGCAACAATAGCCTTCCCTCACAACAACCCCACTAGGTCGCAATATATCCACAGCACCAATAAACTTCCTCCAGCATCAACAGATCCTCCAGGAACAATAGACCCCTCCCTCAACAGTCGATCACTCCCAGAAATAATTCCCCCCCCCCCCAGAAAACAATAGATCCCCTAGTGACAATAGATCCTCCAGCAGCCAGCATCAACAGACCTGCTACACCCCGGAACTCCATGTTACCGCTGAAAAAAAGACCTGCTGTATTCTACCCTTGGTTTACAGGTCCATCCACGCACATTGCCCAATGGGCCCAGGGCCTGAAGACACCCTTGTCCCAGAACGGCTGGACGCATATTTGGCAGGCCACTTCGAAGTGCTCCAGGAACATCCAGGCATTAGAAAATTCTTGCCGAGTTCTAACTCGCTGGTACTTTATCCCGAGGCATTTAGCTGAGTATGTTCCGGGAAATAATCCGCTCTGTTTCTGAGGGTGCAAAGGTGCGGGAACAATGTTCCATATTGGTGGTCCTGCCTGGTGGCCCACCTCTTGTGGACCAGGGTATACAACATGATTTATTCAGTTATGCACATCAACCTGAGGAAACCCAAGCGAAGCCCTTCTCCATAGACTGTTACAGGATATCCCTCGCAGATCTCGGACAATAATTGAGTTCCTTTTTAAGGCAAACTATAGCATGTGCGTGGAGGTCCCCGGGTCGCCACATTGGCGAGGTAAAGTCTACGATCCAAGCAGGGGCAGACTGACAACTCATGGGTCCCCCGGGCAATAGGGGATCATGGGGCCCCTGTGTCCTTGCCCAAACTCAAAAAAGCCTATGAAAAACGTACCAGGGGCATCTCATGGGGCCCCCTACTGACCCCGGACCCTCAGGCAGTGCCCGAGTTTCCAAATGGTCAGTCTGCCCTTGGATCCAAGGCACTTTTATAAATGAAAAGCTGACGGCAGTTTTGGAGAACAAACATGATAGGTTCCTATTGATTTGGTAGCCCTGGCTTGACTACCAGCCGCTAACCAGATTCCCCGTTCAGCTGGCCCACCTTTAGAGGGTACTTTTAATATCTTTCTTTGGATTCTGCTGTCCTGAATGGCTGGTGGTCAAATTTCCCAACGGTGAGATCTTTCTACTCCTTCCTTCTGCATTTTTTCTACTCTTTTTATCATCTAGCTCCCCCTCCTTTGTTTCTCTTGCTCTTGAGAGGACCTGTTTCTGATATTGAAGATTGCCTTTTTTTATTTTTGGAAGTGTTGCCTCTTCCCTTTTTATTTGACACAACCAGGCCTGATTTTCAGGGTCCTGCACCTAGTCAGCATTCCTGGAATGCACCTTTTTTCTATTTATTCAGCATGCTACATTTCAAAAACTGCTTCCCTGGACTGGGTCAGATACTTGTCAAGTCAACTGATACTCAGGCTTCATAGAACTATGAACGGACTTTGATATCTTGTACCAGGCCGTAGTTACGAATTTGACTTACTGCTGTTACTATGAGACAGGGGCGGACTGACCATTTGGAAACTCGGGCACTGCCCGAGGGCCCGGGGTCAGTAGGGGGTCCCCCATGAGATGCCCCTGGTACCTTTTTACCTGGTACCTTTTTTCATAGGCTTTTTTGAGTTTGGGCAAGGACACAGGGGCCCCATGATCCCCTATTGTCCGGGGGCCCCATGAGTTGTCAGTCCGCCCCTGCTATGGGGACCCCTGCGCGGGTCCTAGTTTGTATTTCACTTTATGGATACTGTTTCTATTGCTGCCTTTATAAATTTTGTATGTATCACATTGACGTATGAGTAAATATTTTCTGTGCCAGAAAAAATGCCCCGCCCACAATATGTTTAATAAATAATTAAGGTTCTAAAAAAAATGAGTAACTCTGTCCCTTAAATATAATTTTAGATCTTGTTCCAAATATTATTGCATACAGTTGTGCTCAAAAGTTTTCATACCCTGGCAGAAATTGTGAAATATTGGCATTGATATTGAAAATATGACTGATCATGCCAAAAAATGCTCTTTTATTGAAGGATGGTGATGATATGAAGCCATTTATGATCACATCGTTGATTGGCTCCTTTTTAAATCCTAATGATAACAGAAATCACCCAAATGGCCCAGATCAGAAGTCTCCGCCCCCGGATCAGAAGTATCCGCCCCCCAGATCAGAAGTCTCCACCCCCGGATCAGAAGATTCTGCCCCCGGATCAGAAGTCTCCGCCCCCGGATCAGAAGTCTCCACCCCTGGGTCAAAAGTGTCCCTCCCATGAAATGTTCATCCTTGGTACAGACACACAAGGGGACACACACGGGTTACAATGCCAATTAGAGGTTAATGTCCCACATCTGTGGCTTTTTAAATTACAATCAGTGTCAGTGTATAAACAGTCAGTGGGTTTGTTCGCTTTTACGTGGAAGCACTGACTAGGATAGATACTGAGCCACGGGGATCAGAAAAGAACTGTCAAAAGTCCTGCGTAACAAGGTAATGGAACTTTATAAAGATGGAAAAGGACATAAAAAGAAGTCCAAAGCCTTGAATATGACAATCAGTGCTGTTCAATCACCTATTGAGAAGTGGAAAGTTCAGGGATCCCTTGATACCAAGCCGAGGTCAGGGAGACCAAGAGAGATTGCAGCCACAACTGCCAGAAGAATTGTTTGGGATACAAAGAACCCCCCCCCCCCCCCCACAGGTGACCTCAGGGGAAATCCAGGCTGCTCTGGATAAAGATGGTGTGGTTGTTTTTAAGGAGTACAATACGGTGATACTTGAACAAAAACGAGCTGTTTGGTGGAGGTGCCAGAAAGAAGTTTTTTTCTGTAGCAATGCCACAAAAAAGCCCGGTTACAATATGCCTGACAACACTTTGACATGCCTAACCGGGCCTTCTTGTGTCATTGATGCAGTAAAGGCTTCTTTCTGGCAACTCCACCATGCAGCTCATTTTTGTTCACGTATCATCATATTTTGCTCATTCAAAACAACCGCACTGTCTTTTTCCAGAGCAGCCTGTATTTCTCCTGAGGTGACCTGTGAGGGGTTTCCCTTTGTACTCCGAACAATTCTTCTGGCAGTTGTGGCTGCAGTCTTTCTTGGTCTACTTGACCTTGGCTCGGTATCAAGAGGTCCCTGAATTTTCTACTTCTTAGTGGAAGTGATGATTGGCATATTCAAGGATTTGGACATTTTTTTATGTCAATTTCCATCTTTATAAAGTTCCATTACCTTGTTACGCAGGACTTTTGACAGTTCTTTTCTGATCCCCATGGCTCAGTATCTAGCCTAGTCAGTGCTTCCATGTGAGAGCGAACAAACTCACTGACTATTTATACACTGACACTAATTGCAATTTAAAAAGCCACAGATGTGGGACATCAACCTCTAATTGGCATTGTACCCCGTGTGTGTCACCTTGTGTGTCTGTAGCAAGGCTGAACATTCCAGGGGGCGGAGCCTTATGATCTGGGGGGCAGAGACTTCTGATCCGGGGGGTAGAGACTTCTGATCATGGGGCGGAGACTTCTGATCTGAGGGAGGAGACTTCTGATCCGAGGGAGGAGACTTCTGATCCGGGGGTGTAGACTTCTGATCTGGGGGGCAGAGACTTCTGATCCGGGGGTGTAGACTTCTGATCTGGGGGGCAGAGACTTCTGATCCGGGGGGTAGAGACTTCTGATCATGGGGCGGAGACTTCTGATCCGGGGGAGGAGACTTCTGATACGGGGGCAGAGACTTCTGATCCGGGGGCAGAGACTTCTGATCCGGGGCAGAGACTTCTGATCCGGGGGCGGAGACTTCTGATCCGAGGGAGGAGACTTCTGATCCGAGGGAGGAGACTTCTGATCCGGGGCGGAGACTTCTGATCCGGGGGAGGAGACTTCTGATCCGGGGCGGAGACTTCTGATCCGAGGGAGGAGACTTCTGATCCAGGGGCGGAGACTTCTGATCCGGGCCATTTTGGTGATTTCTGTTATCATTATGATTTAAAAAGGAGCCAAACAACGATGTGATAATAATTGGCTTCATGTGATCATCATCCTTCAATAAAAGAGTGTTTTTTGGCAGATCCGTCATATCTTTAATATCAATGCCAAAATTTCACAATTTCTTCCAGGGGGTGCAAACTTTTGAGCACAGCTGTTGCAATAAGCATGGAGATACAAGTGGCAAAGATGAGGAAAGTTAGTTTGGGTAAACTTTTCTTCATTTTATTTATTTAAAAGTAATTATCTCTAATTTCTTTTGCTCTGAAGTGAATCGAAATAATTAGTCCCGAGACATTCACTAAGATCTCCAGGTTTGTGTGTTTCCATCTGAGGATTTGGTCTTCTGGGACTCCTAAGATTTTTATATGTGAACATTGGAGCAGCTGCAGAAGATCCTCACCTGGACATGTGTGGGAAGACCTCATATATTTTCCTTCAGATAAACCCTCATAATATTAATATTTTCTTCTTGTTTTTTGGCAGAAAGTCCAGACGTAGGCTAACAACTCAGCAATATGAAGAATGTCACCATGATTTCCTCTCTCACTCTTGTGGGTCTATCAGACCATCCACCAACCATGAAGGGACTCTTTGTGCTTTTCCTTCTGATCTATCTGATGACTGTTATTACAAACCTTCTTATTTTTTTCTTGGTTCTCATCAATTACCATCTGCACAACCCAATGTATTTTTTTCTCAGCAATTTGGCTATCCTGGACATGTCTTATTCATCGGTGACGGCACCAAGATTGCTCTTTGACTTGGTCGCCGAAAGCCGATCGATGACTCTAAATGCTTGCAGAGCCCAAGTTTTCTTCTTCCTCTACTTTGCTTGCTCTGAGCTCCTCTTGCTCTCGGCTATGTCCTATGACCGGTACATCGCCGTCTGCCAACCTCTACATTACAATCAAATTATGTCCTGGAGGGTGTGCAGGCATTTGGCTTTTGTCATTTGGGTCTTCGCTTTTGTCTATTCCCTGGTTCATACTCTGTGTTTGCTCAGGTTGACCTTCTGTGGTCCCAATTCCATCCACAATATCTTCTGTGATCTTCCACACTTGTTTCAGATTTCGTGTACAGACCCCACTGTGAACATTGTGCTCGTGTTCGTAGCGGGTGGTATTGTCACCGTAGGAGCCTTTCTTTCCACGTTTATTCCCTACGTCCGTATATTCAGCACCATTCTCAGAATCCGCAGCCATACTGGAAGACTAAAAGCTTTCTCCACCTGCACATCACACCTCACCGTGGTCTTCATCTTTTATGGCTCCCTCGTTTTTATTTACTTTGTTCCCTCCTCCAGCAATATGTTTAGTATGAACAAACTGTTTACGGTCATATATACTCTCATTAACCCCTTGCTCAATCCTCTGATCTACAGCCTGAGGAACAAAGATCTCAAGGCAGCACTCATGAGATCCTTTTATAATTTAAGATAGAACTTCTGCCAAATGTTGTATTTAGAAGAGCACAAGAGGGCGCTTCTATGTGCAGCAGAAAACCATGTTTTTATTATTATTATTAATAATACAATTATAATAATAAAAGAGTATATATCCACTCACATGAGTATGAAGAATAAAATGCACCTACCTCAGTGACTAAGCCTCGGTGGTTGGGACAAAACACGTCAGAAGGTGTGGCCAGTATGGCTGCCGAGGTCATTCCTTAACATTGGATTCCTGGGGTCGGTTGAGCAGCGTCCATCCCTTCACTTGTATTGGCTGCAGTGGCAGACTGACCATTTGGGCACTCGGGCACTGCCCGAGGGCCCTGGGTCAGTAAGGGGCCCCATGGATGCCCCTGGTACCTTTCATAGGCTTTTTTGGGTGTGGTTTGAGTGTGGGCAAGGACACAGGGGCACCATGATCCCCTATTGCCCGGGGGCCCCATGAGTTGTCAGTCCGCCCCTGATTGGCTGACACTGGGATCTCTCAGACTCGTGCTCCCCTCTTCTCATTTGCCGGTGGGGAGACCCTTTTCCTTCCATCCATAGCTTGGAGTGACTCCATAAGTTATACTTTTTCACTAAGAATAAAATGCATGTCAAATACCACAAAATTCATCCTCGGTGGTCCCAGGCAGTTTGGAAGAACATCCAGCCAAGGAGAACACTGAACCACTTTCAGGAGTGTAAGCCAAGGCATGGAAGCCGAACTATCAAAGATTTGCCAGCATGGGGACCTCAGTAATGACATCAAACTCCAGGGAGGGGGGGGCATGGGTACACGTTTCAAGGCGGTAATGCCTTTTTCTCATGCTACGCCCCCTATTGACATTACTGCTGAGGTTCCCACTCCATCACTTCTTTGACAGTTCGGCTTCCATGCCTTGGCTTACACTCCTCACAGCGGGTAGCTGGATGTTCTTCCACACTGCCTAGGACCTCTTGATGGCTTTTGGCTTGGGAGACATTCATTTTATTCTTCATACCCATGTGAGTGGATATTTACTCTTTTATTAATACATTTTGCTGCTGCACTTAGAAGCGCCCTTTTCATGTTATTCTGCTCTATTTCAGATATCTCTCTATCTGTGGAGGATCTGCTCTAAGGACTTTGAGGCCATTTTAGGATCATTTTATGGACATATTCCCTACTACATTTGTCTGCTGATAAGCTTGGGGTCTACTAGTGGTTTTTGCGCAATGACCAATAATTACTGCTGAACAGAAGCTGCATTTAGCTTTTATTAAAGTGGAGAAGAGCTTAAACCTTTTTATAGATCTGCATTATTATCTGCCACATAAGTGGCCTATATAGTGAACCTGGTGTAGAGTTCTTCACTTTCAGGTCATCACAGAGGACAAGGGGGCGCTCTTTGCATCTGGAGGGAAAGAGATTTAGCCTCCACATATGGAAAGGGTTCTTCACGCTGGGAAAATGTGGACTAGGCTCCCTCAATAACTAGTTCTGGCCGGATCAGTAGATTTTTTTTTTTATTTTAAAGAGCTGGATGAATTCCTAAATGTACAAAATATAATTGGATACCAACATACACACACCGGCCACTTTGTTAGGTCCACCTTGCTAGTACTGTCTTGGACCCCCTTTTGCTCTCAGAACTGCCTTCATTCTTCATGACATAGACTCGACAAGGTTTTGGAGACATTCCTCAGAGATTTTGGTCCATATTGACACAAGTTACTGTTGCCTTTCTATCATCAGTCTGCCTATTCTCCTCTGACCTCAACAAAGGATTTTCCTCCACACAACTGCCACTCACTGGATATTTTCTCTTTTTCGGACCATTCTCTGTAAACCCTAGAGATGGAAAATCCCAGTTTGTGAAATACTCCAGAAGTACTGAACTGGCCAGCAATGAGTCCAGATCTCAATCTCATAGAGCTCCTGTGGAGAGATCTCAAAGCAGCAGATGGGAAAAGGAACCCTTCCAATCTGAGAGACCTGGAGCATTTGGGGAAAGGAACCCTTCCAATCTGAGAGACCCGGAGCAGTTGGGAAAAGGAACCCTTCCAATCTGAGAGACCTGGAGCAGTTGGGAAAAGGAACCCTTCCAATCTGAGAGACCTGGAGCAGTTGGGAAAAGGAACCCTTCCAATCTGAGAGACCTGGGGCAGTTGGGAAAAGGAACCCTTCCAATCTGAGAGACCTGGAGCAGTTGGGAAAAGGCACCCTTCCAATCTGAGAGACCTGGAGCATTTGGGGAAAGGAACCCTTCCAATCTGAGAGACCTGGAGTATTTGGGGAAAGGAACCCCTCCAATCTGAGAGACCTGGAGTAGTTGGGGAAAGGAACCCTTCCAATCTGAGAGACCTGGGGCAGTTGGAGGAAGAAGAGCGATCGAAAATTCCAGGAGAGAGGTGGAAGAAACTCATTAATGGTGACAGGAAGCCATTGATTTCATGTAATCTTTCCAAGGGCTGTGTCACCGAATATTACATGGAGTGCCAATAAGTTTGTCCATTTTTGGGGTTTTGCGTGGAATGTATCAGATTTGGCTTTTTGTTTCTCCACTTTTTTGTGTCATATCAATACAAACAAAAGAAATAAACACAAGAATGTACGGCTTGGACCTTGAAGAAGGGGACCTACCCTGAAAGCTTGTCCTCAAAATTGTATGTTAGTGCAAATAAAAAAAGTATCACGTCAGTACTCAGTTGTTTCTGTTCTGGGTGATGTAGTATGTTGTCTGACAGAAGTGCGGGAGGGGGTCATGACTGTATGTTTTATGTTGGCAATCAATCCAGGGCCCCTTTTTTTAGGGGTACCCTGTTCATAAAGGCAGCCTCGCCAAAGATAGTAAATGCCTTATATACTGAACTGATGAGCTATAATTCCAAGACAACAACAACAGAAGATCCTGCACCTTGCACACACATTTTGCAATAAAAATCTGACACAGGTTCATACATTTTCATTCTTTATTCAAAACTCAAAGAACATTTTTGCTAAAGTTTAAAGCTGTATTAAACCCACAGCCCCCCAAAAAATCATATATTGCAGCATCAGAAGTGGTGGCTGCATTTGTTTACTTTTTCAGTCTTTTTTTCATTTTCACCCAGTGACCTGGCCATTGACACACCTCCTGTATTAGAGTGTCCCCACCATGGCTGGATCAAGGGGGGTGCTGGGGTAGACTATGCGCCCCCAAATTTCAGCTGTGCCTCCCCAGACAGCCCATGGAATTTGTCTGGGAAGCTGTCTGTAGCATCTCACACAGCACACTCCCCCCTCCCCTTCCATGCATTCATAGGAGAAGAGAAAGGAGATCGATGTACACTGCCTCCTCCCGCCCCTCTCCTCCTGTCTACCCCACTCCAATTTCCAGCCAGTGCTGTGTCTAGGAAGATGTGTGGGTGGGAAATTTGAAGCACTGCAGCCAACTACATGGTGCCTGCAGGATTGATTCCCCTGTCTCTGCCTACAGAGACCAACCTGGGTGAGTGAGCTGAGCTCCACACTACAGCTGAACTCTCCCCATCTGCTTCCCTTCTCTCCCCCTCTATCCCTCCCTTCTCTCCCCATCTCTCCCCCTTCCCCCCCTTCTATCTCCCCCATCTTCCCTCCTTCTCTCCCCCTCTATCTCCCCTTCCCCCCACCATCTCCTCCCTTCTCTCCCCATCTCACCCACTTCCCCCCTTCTATCTCCCCCATCTTCCCTCCTTCTCTCCCCCTCTATCTCCCCTTCCCCCCACCATCTCCTCCCTTCTCTCCCCATCTCACCCCCTTCCCCCCTTCTATCTCCCCCATCTTCTCTCCTTCTCTCCTGCTCTATCTCCCCTCCTTCTCTCCCCCTCTATCTCACTACCTTTGCCCCCCATCTCTCCCCACCTCCCCTCTCTATATCTCCTTTCTTTCCTCCCTCTATCTCCCACCCTTCTATCCCCCCTGACTCCCCCTTCTCTCCCCCTCTCTCCCCCTTCTCTCCCTCTCTATCTCCCCACCTTCTCCCCCCTCTGTCTCCCCCCCTTCCCTCCCCCTTCTGTCTCCCCCCCTTCCCCTCCCTATCAGGCCCCATTCTCTCCTCCCTCGATCTCTCCCCCTTCTCTCCCTCCTCTTTATCTTCCCCCCATCCCCCCTTCTCTCCCCCTCAATCCCCCCTTCTCTCCCCCTTCTATCTCCCCCCCTTCCCTTTCCCCTCTCTCCCCCCATCTGTCTCCATCCCCCTCTCTGTTCATGTTAACACACAGGGACAACCTCAGTATTATTGGGGATGGCTGACAATCAGCTGGCCGGATACACTGATGGAGTTATTAGTCACAAGTTGAACTTTGGTCTCTTAAGAGTGATCCACATTCAGGTTACTCTTCACAGAGCCGTTAGTAGGCAGTGAGGCGATGTATAACCTCCTCACCACCTGCTTTAACCCCAGCGCACTGCAACCACGTGTACTGCAACCACGTGCACTGCAACCACCACACGCACTGCAACCACAAACACTGCAACCACATGTACTGCAACCACACGCACTGCAACCACACGTACTGCAACCACACGTACTTCAGCCACACGCACTGCAACCACGTGCATTGCATGCAAGCTGCTTGCAGATCAGTCTCATTCATTTGAATGGGTCACATTCAGCAGCGCTGTGCCCACAGAAAGCAACAGAGGATAGAATTTCTTCCACGGCCACAAAACATCACAGTGGCAGTATGTGTACATCCCAACCCTGTGCTGCCAACCATCCATAAATTTACAGTTTGTATAAAACAGAGCCAATCAGGAGTGAGATTCCCCAGAGAGCTGACGCTCTCTTGGACATTGTTGGATCAAGAAGGGGCTCAGGTCAGTATTAGGGGGGCTGAGGGGGCAGCTGCACACTAAAGGTTTTTTATCTTCATTCAAAGAATGAAACCTTCAGCCTTTACAACCGCTTTAAGACCCCTTGATGCTAAATTCACTGATTACTCACTTCACTTTGCAAACATACACTACATTTCCCCAAGTATTGGGCCGCCGGCCTTTCCACGCAGATGACCTTCAATGGCCCCCCAGTCTTAGTTCATAGGGTTCAATATTGAGTTGGCCCCGCCCTTTCTTCACACATGACCTTTAATGGCCCCCCAGACTTAGTCCGTAGGATTCAATATTGAGTTGGCCACGCCCTTTCCCCACACATGACCTTCAATGGCCCCCCAGTCTTAGTCCGTAGGGTTCAATATTGAGTTGGCCCCGCCCTTTCCACACACATGACCTTCAATGGCCCCCCAGTCTTAGTCGGTAGGGTTCAATATTGAGTTGGCCCCGCCCTTTCCCCACACATGACCTGTAATGGCCCCCCAGTCTTAGTCCGTAGGGTTCAATATTGAGTTGGCCCCGCCCTTTCCACACACATGACCTTTAATGGCCTCCCAGTCTTAGTCCGTAGGGTTCAATATTGAGTTGGCCCCGCCCTTTGCAACTATAACAGCTTCAACTCTTCTGGGAAGGCCGTCCACAAGGTTTAGGAGGGTGTCTATGGGAAGGTTGGACCATTCTTCCAGAAGCACATTTGTCAGGTCAGGCACTGATGTCGGGGGAGGAGGCCTGGCTCACAGTCTCCGCTCTAATTCATCCCAAAGGTGTTCTATGAGGTTGAGGTCAGGACTCTGTGCAGGACAGTCAAGTTCCTCCACCCCAAACTGGCTCCTCCATGTCTTTTTGTGCACTGGTGGGCAGTCATGTTGGAACAGGAAGGGGCCATCACCAAACTCTTCCCACAAAGTTGGGAGCATGAAATTGTCCAAAATGTCGCCTTAAGAGTTCCCTTCACTGGAACTAGGGGGCCAAGGCCACCCCCTGAAAAACAACCCCACACCATAATCCCCCCTCCACCAAGCTTTACACTTGGCACAATGCAGTCAGGCAAGTTCCGTTCTCCTGGCCACAGCCAAACCCAGACACGTCCATCGGATTGCCAGACAGAGAAGCGTGATTGGTCACTCCAGAGAACACGTCTCCACTGCTCTACAGTCCAGTGGCGGTGTGCTTTACACCACGGCATCCGACGCTTTGCATTGCACTTGGTGATGGAAGGCTTGGATGCAGCTGCTCGGCCATGGAAACCCATTCCATGAAGCTCTCTACGCACTGTTGTTGGGCTCATCTGAAGGCCACACCAAGTTTGGAGGTCTTTAGCTATTGACTCTGCAGACAGTTGGCACTGACCCCGCCCTGTCATGTGACGTGGCCTACCACTTTGTGGCTGAGTGGCTGTTGTTCCCAGTGGCTTCCACTTTGTTATAATCCCACTAACAGTTGAGCGTGGAATATTTAGTAGCCAGGAAATGTCACGGATGGACTTATTGCCCAGGTGACCACCTATCACGGGACCACGCTTGGAGTCACTGAGCTCCTGAGAGCGACCCATTCTTTCACCAATGTTTGTAGAAGCACTCTGCATGCCTAGGGGCTTGATTGTATACACCTGTGTCCATGGAGGGGATTGGAACACCTGAATCACATGATTGGAAGGGGATTGGAAAACCTGAATCACATGACTGGGAGGGGATTGGAACACCTGAATCACATGACTGGGAGGGGATTGGAACACCTGAATCACATGATTGGGAGGGTGGGGCAGTATCTATTATCTATCTATCTATCTATATATCTATCTATCTATCTATCTATTATCTATCTATCTATCTATCTATCTATCTATCTATCTATCTATTATCTATCTATTATCTATCTATCTATCTATCTATTATCTATCTATCTATCTATCTATCTATCTATCTATCTATCTATTATCTATCTATTATCTATCTATCTATCTATCTATCTATCTATCTATTATCTATCTATCTATCTATCTATCTATCTATTATCTATCTATTATCTATCTATCTATCTATCTATTATCTATCTATCTATCTATCTATCTATCTATCTATCTATCTATCTATCTATCTATTATCTATCTATCTATTATCTATCTATCTATCTATCTATTATCTATCTATCTATTATCTATCTATTATCTATCTATTTATCTATCTATCTATCTATCTATCTATCTATCTATCTATCTATTATCTATCTATCTATCTATCTATCTATCTATCTATTTATCTATTATCTATCTATCTATCTATCTATCTATCTATTATCTATCTATCTATTATCTATCTATTATCTATCTATCTATCTATCTATCTATCTATCTATCTATCTATCTATCTATCTATCTATCTATCTATTATGTATCTATCTATTATCTATCTATCTATCTATCTATCTATCTATCTATTATCTATCTATCTATCTATTATCTATCTATCTATTATCTATCTATCTATCTATCTATCTATCTATCTATCTATCTATCTATCTATCTATCTATTATCTATCTATCTATCTATTATCTATCTATCTATTATCTATCTATCTATCTATTATCTATCTATCTATCTATCTATCTATTATCTATCTATCTATCTATCTATCTATTTATCTATTATCAATCTATCTATCTATCTATCTATCTATCTATCTATCTATCTATTATCTATCTATCTATCTATCTATTATCTATCTATCTATTATCTATCTATCTATCTATCTATCTATCTATCTATTATCTATCTATCTATCTATCTATCTATCTATCTATCTATTATCTATCTATCTATTATCTATCTATCTATCATCTATCTATCTATCTATCTATCTATTTATCTATCTATCTATCTATCTATCTATCTATCTATTATCTATCTATCTATTATCTATCTATCTATCTATTATCTATTATCTATCTATCTATCTATCTATCTATCTATCTATCTATCTATTATCTATCTATCTATCTATCTATCTATCTATCTATTATCTATCTATCTATTATCTATCTATCTATCTATTATCTATTATCTATCTATCTATCTATCTATCTATCTATCTATCTATCTATCTATTATCTATCTATCTATCTATCTATCTATCTATCTATCTATCTATCTATCTATCTATTATCTATCTATCTATCTATCTATTATCTATCTATCTATCTATCATCTATCTATCTATCTATCTATCTATCTATCTATCTATCTATCTATCTATTATCTATCTATCTATTATCTATCTATCTATCTATCTATCTATCTATCTATTATCTATTATCTATCTATCTATCTATCTATCTATCTATCTATCTATCTATCTATCTATCTATCTATTATCTATCTATTATCTATCTATCTATCTATCATCTATCTATCTATTATCTATCTATCTATCTATCTATCTATCTATCTATCTATCTATCTATCTATCTATCTATTATCTATCTATCTATTATCTATCTATCTATTATCTATCTATCTATCTATCTATCTATCTATCTATCTATTATCTATCTATCTATCTATTATCTATCTATCTATCTATCTATCTATCTATCTATCTATTATCTATCTATCTATCTATCTATCTATCTATCTATTATCTATCTATCTATCTATTATCTATCTATCTATCTATCTATTATCTATCTATCTATCTATCTATCTATCTATCTATTATCTATCTATCTATCTATCTATTTATCTATCTATCTATCTATCTATCTATCTATCTATCTATCTATTATCTATCTATTTATCTATTTATCTATTATCTATCTATCTATCTATCTATCTATCTATCTATCTATTATCTATCTATCTATTATGTATCTATCTATCTATTATCTATCTATCTATCTATCTATCTATCTATCTATCTATTATGTATCTATCTATCTATTATCTATCTATCTATTATCTATCTATCTATCTATCTATTATCTATCTATCTATCTATCTATCTATTATCTATCTATCTATCTATTATCTATCTATCTATTATCTATCTATCTATCTATCTATCTATCTATCTATCTATCTATCTATCTATTATCTATCTATCTATCTATTATCTATCTATCTATTATCTATCTATCTATCTATTATCTATCTATCTATTATCTATCTATCTATCTATTTATCTATTATCAATCTATCTATCTATCTATCTATCTATCTATCTATCTATCTATCTATTATCTATCTATCTATCTATTATCTATCTATCTATTATCTATCTATCTATCTATCTATCTATCTATCTATCTATCTATCTATCTATTATCTATCTATCTATTATCTATCTATCTATCTATCTATCTATCTATCTATCTATCTATCTATTATCTATCTATCTATTATCTATCTATCTATCATCTATCTATCTATCTATCTATCTATCTATCTATTTATCTATCTATCTATCTATCTATCTATCTATCTATCTATTATCTATCTATCTATTATCTATCTATCTATCTATTATCTATTATCTATCTATCTATCTATCTATCTATCTATCTATCTATCTATTATCTATCTATCTATCTATCTATCTATTATCTATCTATCTATCTATCTATCTATCTATCTATCTATCTATCTATCTATCTATCTATCTATTATCTATCTATTATCTATCTATCTATCTATCATCTATCTATCTATCTATCTATCTATCTATCTATCTATCTATTATCTATCTATTATCTATCTATCTATCTATCTATTATCTATTATCTATCTATCTATCTATCTATCTATCTATCTATCTATCTATCTATCTATCTATCTATTATCTATCTATCTATCTATCATCTATCTATCTATTATCTATCTATCTATCTATCTATCTATCTATCTATTATCTATCTATCTATCTATTATCTATCTATCTATCTATCTATCTATTATCTATCTATCTATCTATTATCTATCTATCTATCTATCTATCTATCTATCTATTATCTATCTATCTATCTATCTATCTATCTATCTATCTATCTATTATCTATCTATCTATCTATTATCTATCTATCTATCTATCTATCTATCTATCTATTATCTATCTATCTATCTATCTATCTATCTATCTATCTATCTATCTATTATCTATCTATTATCTATCTATCTATCTATCTATCTATCTATTATCTATCTATCTATCTATCTATCTATCTATCTATCTATTATCTATCTATTATCTATCTATCTATCTATTATCTATTATCTATCTATCTATCTATTATCTATCTATCTATCTATCTATCTATCTATCTATCTATTATCTATCTATTATCTATCTATCTATCTATTATCTATCTATCTATTATCTATCTATTATCTATCTATCTATCTATTATCTATTATCTATCTATCTATCTATCTATCTATCTATCTATCTATTATCTATCTATCTATCTATCTATCTATCTATCTATCTATCTATCTATTATCTATCTATCTATCTATCTATCTATCTATCTATCTATCTTTTATCTATTATCTATCTATCTATCTATCTATCTATTATCTATCTGTCTATCTGTCTATCTATCTATCTATCTATCTATCTATCTATCTATCTATTATCTATCTATCTATCTATCTATCTATCTATCTATTATCTATCTATCTATCTATCTATCTATCTATCTATCTATCTATCTATCTATTTATTATCTATCTATCTATTATCTATCTATCTATCTATCTATCTATTATCTATCTATCTATCTATCTATCTATCTATCTATCTATCTATCTATCTATTATCTATCTATCTATCTATCTATCTATCTATCTATTATCTATCTATCTATCTATCTATCTATCTATTATCTATCTATCTATCTATCTATCTATCTATCTATTATCTATCTATCTATCTATCTATCTATCTATCTATCTATCTTATCTATCTATCTATCTATCTATCTATCTATCTATCTATCTATCTATCTATCTATCAATCTATCTATTATCTATCTATCTATCTATATATCTATTATCTATCTATTATCTATCTATCTATCTATCTATCTATCTATCTATCTATTATCTATCTATCTATTATCTATCTATCTATCTATTATCTATTATCTATCTATCTATCTATCTATTATCTATCTATCTATCTATCTATCTATCTATTATCTATCTATTATCTATCTATCTATCTATCTATCTATTATCTATCTATCTATCTATCTATTATCTATCTATCTATCTATCTATCTATCTATCTATCTATTATCTATCTATCTATCTATCTATCTATCTATCTATCTATCTATCTATCTATTATCTATCTATTATCTATCTATCTATTATCTATCTATCTATCTATCTATTATCTCTCTATCTATCTATCTATCTATCTATCTATCTATCTATCTATCTATCTATCTATTATCTATCTATCTATCTATCTATCTATCTATCTATCTATCTATTGTCTATTATCTATCTATCTATCTATCTATCTATCTATTATCTATTATCTATCTATCTATCTATCTATCTATCTATCTATCTATCTATTATCTATCTATCTATCTATCTATCTATCTATTATCTATCTATCTATCTATCTATCTATCTATCTATTATCTATCTATCTATCTTTCTATCTATCTATCTATCTATCTATCTATCTATCTATCTATTATCTATCTATCTATCTATCTATCTATTTATTATCTATCTATCTATCTATCTATCTATTATCTATCTATCTATCTATCTATCTATCTATCTATCTATCTATTATCTATCTATCTATCTATCTATCTATTATCTATCTATCTATCTATCTATCTATCTATCTATCTATCTATTATCTATCTATCTATCTATCTATCTATCTATCTATCTATCTATCTATTATCTATCTATCTATCTATTATCTATCTATCTATCTATCTATCTATCTATCTATCTATCTATCTATCTATCTATCTATCTTATCTATCTATCTATCTATCTATCTATCTATCTATCTATCTATTATCTATCTATCTATCTATCTATCTATCTATCTATCTATCTATCTATCTATTATCTATCTATCTATCTATCTATCTATCTATCTATCTATCTATCTTATCTATCTATCTATCTATCTATCTATCTATCTATCTATCTATTATCTATCTATCTATCTATCTATCTATCTATCTATCTATCTATCTATCTATCTTATCTATCTATCTATCTATCTATCTATCTATCTATCTATCTATCTATCTATTATCTATCTATCTATCTATCTATTATCTATCTTTTATCTATCTATCTATCTATCTATCTATCTATCTATCTATCTATCTATCTATTATCTAT
>NW_028319713.1:195000-207500 GCF_062004578.1 Staurois parvus | reverse complement strand
GGGAGCTGAGACAGAGGTCTCCCCACCCCTCCAAAGTGAGTTGTGTTCCATGGGCCCCCCACCCCGTCACACCCTCACTAAACAGTTTGTGTAAGGCCTTTGTTTCTTTCAAAAAGGGGTTTTGGATCATTTGTTCAAAACATCATTTCCGTTGGCCAAAAGAATACAAATGAAAAGATGGCAAGATAGAAAACTTAATTTAGGAAAGTGTAAATTCATATTTTTATAATATAAAAGACTATAAATATGTTTGATACTCTGTAAATAAATTGTTTTCAAGTAACAATTGTTTTCCCAATTAAAGATCTTAAGACATTTACTAATGGCTTTCAGCGTTGTGTTCTTAGAGCTGCAGAATCGCTCCTTTGGGTCTACTAAGGCAATATATCTATAAGTGTCAGCAGCTGGAGGGTAAATGTGGAGACGTACTGCGCAGGTTGTCACCATAATGTTACTTTACATATTTTTTTAATTATTATTGTTGTTCTACACAGAATAATTATACAGGGACAATCATATGAATAATATCAACAATCTCACAGAGAATAACAATCCTTTTCTTGAGGGCCTATCAGACCATCCACCAACCATGAATGGACATTTCATGGTCTTCCTTTTAAAAATATATTTTTTTAAAATATATTCTTCAGATTTTTTTTAACATATAAAAATGTCATATTGAATACGGCCAAAATTGTAGCATTTCAAATATATGTCAATATTTTTAAAATATATTTCAAATATATTTTTCTTCCATATGGGAAGCTCCGCTTGTCTGCCTCCCCCACCTCCACTGCCACATTTTCCACCTCTTGGGGGGGGGGGGGGGGTAAGCGGGTACCTGGTTTTGACAGGTACCCGCACCCACCTCTGGCTCAGTTTTTTACAGAAAAAAGTAATAAATAAAAAATTGCGGTTGATTATTTCAGCCAAAAATATGCAAACTCACTCCACAGTTTGTAAGACCTTTTATGAAGCCACAATTTAGGAAGAAGAAACCCGCCAGGATCAATTAACTAAGAAATTTAAATTTGAGTGCATTATTTCACAGAAGAACTTCAGAAATATTAAAATATTATGATAAATTATCGATGTGTAGACAGATTTACTAGGTTGCAGTTGAAAAGGGAGGCATGTTTTATTAAATAAATAAAATTAGCGTATTATATCACTGGAAAAAAAAAGACAGAAAACTTTGTTCCATCCATGTAAACCACGTGAGGGCTTCAGTAGGCTTACTTTGTTCCATCCATGTAAACCACTATCACGTACCTGGTGATGGAGGCCAATGGAGAGAGGGCTTCCCTTGCGGCTAAGTTCCGGTCTCCCCCAAGAGTGGGACAGCAGGAGTCAGGCCCAAACTTGCACAGGTCACCTGTAGGAGTGCTGGTTGGTGGTCCACTCAGAAGCACAGCTGGTGCACGGAGATAGGTCTGCAGACAGGAGGTGCCTGTGCGTGGTATGCAAGCCCTTCAGGGATTTGGATGTTTACTGGGTAGTTGGTTCAAGCCAAGGTCAGGTACCAGGTGGGAATCAGAGCAGACATAGTCAGATGGGATAGCTGAGGTCATACACAGGGGAGAGAGAGAGAGAGTATCCGTAAGCCAGGCCGAGGTCAGATCAGGGGTAAAGTAGAGTAGACAGGTCCAGGAGCAAGCCGAGACCGTAACAGGAAGTCCCAGGTCAGAATCACGGGAAAAAGGAACAGGGCACGGGGAGCTAGAGATTATCCAGCAACTAGAGGAAGTGATGAGCCTCCTTATAAAGGCCGTCTGGCACCAGACTGAGGCTGATGTGTACTTCTGCGGCCATGTAGACTACTGGCAGAAATGTCAGATCTTCCAGAACTTTGTGCCTTGGACAGGACCCTGACAACCGCGTGAAGGGCTTCAGTAGGCTTACTTTGTTCTTTCCATGTAAACCACGCGAAGGGCTTCAGTAGGCTTACTTTCTTCTGTCCACGTAAACCACGTGAAGGGCTTCAGTAGGCTTACTTTGTTCTGTCCATGTAAACCACGTGAGGGGCTTCAGTAGGCTTACTTTTTTCTGTCCATGTAAACCACGTGAGGGGCTTCAGTAGGCTTACTTTCTTCTGTCCATGTAAACCATGTGAGGGGCTTCAGTAGGCTTACTTTGTTCTGTCCATGTAAACCACGTGAGGGGCTTCAGTAGGCTTACTTTCTTCTGTCCACGTAAACCACGTGAAGGGCTTCAGTAGGCTTACTTTGTTCTGTCCATGTAAACCACGTGAGGGGCTTCAGTAGGCTTACTTTGTTCTGTCCATGTAAACCATGTGAGGGGCTTCAGTAGGCTTACTTTGTTCTGTCCATGTAAACCACGTGAGGGGCTTCAGTAGGCTTACTTTGTTCTGTCCATGTAAACCACGTGAGGGGCTTCAGTAGGCTTACTTTGTTCCGTCCATGTAAACCACGTGAGGGGCTTCAGTAGGCTTACTTTGTTCCGTCCATGTAAACCACGTGAGGGGCTTCAGTAGGCTTACTTTGTTCCGTCCATGTAAACCACGTGAGGGGCTTCAGTAGGCTTACTTTGTTCCGTCCATGTAAACCACGTGAGGGGCTTCAGTAGGCTAACTGTGTTCCGTCCATGTAAACCACGTGAGGGGCTTCAGTAGGCTAACTGTGTTCCATCCATGTAAGCCACGTGAGGGGCTTCAGTAGGCTTATTTTGTTCCTGTCAAGGTCCTACCTTTTCCCAGAGACTGTGCGGCTTCATGTACTGGCGTCCATCTTGGGTTTCTGCAGAGCATGGTGGGAGTCTTTTATGCCTTCAGGTCTCTGAGGTCCATCCCCCAGAGGGGTGTGGCTAAGTACATATAAGCCTGTGATCCGCACATGCTCTTTGCACTTGTGTCATGTGTCTTTGTCTTGCTACAGCTCTGTGTATACTCTTGATACTCTTCTGGTATCTGACTCGGCTTGTGACTAGACCATTCTCTGTGTTTTCCTTCGATCTGATTCTCTGTCTACTGTTCTGTACCGTTTTGTTCCGTTGTTGTCGACCCGGCCTGCCTGACTACGCTATTGTCATTCTTACCAGCTACACGCCATTGGCGGCGGCCATTACCGCAGCCGGGGTGTCTCGGGGGCCGCGACCTGGTTCCTGGCTGCGTCAAGTCCATCCCCACCATCAGGGGCCCTGGTGAAGGGCAGCCTGGGACTTAGACTCCGCGCCCTGAGGGACTTCGGTCTGTTGGCGGTGGTTGTCGTCAGTCAGTGTGTTACCCTGCCACTAGGCCTACCTGTCCGTTCCACAGCCCTGCCCTGACAGTTCCACCACTCACTGAAACTTTCTATGGTCTTCATGTACTCTCTGAATGATCATGATAGGAGAACAGGCTCTGTGGAGCTAGTGGTCTTTTCACTGCATCGATGGCTCACCATTCAGGATGTGTCCATGATTTGGCACCTTTTGAGGAGGCGGCCAATATGGTCAAAAAAGCCATAATGACACGGGGTAAGGTGATGAAATCACTAATCAGCACTGGGGAGAAGGAGGAAATGGGGCAAGCTTCAAGGCAGGCATTTTACTTCTCCCAAACCTTAGGAGCCGTGCATAGTTGGGGAGAGATTGCTGAGGACAGCATTGTCCTCAGTATCACATTCTGCTGCAGGCAATGTGTAGTGAATTGGGTTTTTGGTGACTAAATGTCTGTGCAAGGATCCCAGGGTTCAGGTCATCAAAGAAAGGGACCACTTTTTGGGTGGCCAACCTTTTAGATTCTCATTACAAGGGGGAAATGGCTGATCTACATTCACTATCCTAAAGTAAGTCTAAAATGCAGAGGAGCTGAGGAGATACTTTGGGATTTCCTCACGATTCCAGGATCCTTTTAATGACCAATGTGCCACTTCTAAAACATCGGCCAGGCCAGGCCTGGCTGCAGGCAGCACTCATAGGCAATGCTTGAACCATATGATTGCTGACTACATCAGGTCCAGGGCTGCTGTAGACACTCTCAGAAGTGAGGACCTCATAAACTATTGATTGTCCAGGCTGGACCACTGTTCTGAGCTTGTACAATATGTACTGGAGCCAGTGCTGCTTGTGAGGGCCTATGTCAGGAATGGACTCGCCAATGGTGGTGGGACTCACCTGCCTTGTGGGCTGCAGTACCAAGGCTTGCAAGCGGGTGCTCTCAGCAGCCAGAATCTCACTCCTGCAATCAGGCCATCACCTGAGGCTGATTGCAGGAGGTGTATTTAAGCAGGACCAGGCCTGTGATCAGTGCCTTAGTGTATGTTTCCCATGAGCCCCTGTACCTGCTTCCTGTCTGCTTACTGCCTGATCCTGATTCCGCTTTGATCCTGACTCTGAACAAACTCCGCCTGTCCTGACCTCAGCTATTCCTGACCACTCTTCCGCTCGCTCCTGGTACCCTGTTTGACCATTTGCTACCGACCCGGCCTGCCCGACTACGTTTGATTTGTATATATGGTTATCTGTTGGAGGTTGGGTTGTTTGCACTGTGTTATGTTTACCTTGCACTGCGTTTCTGTTGTTTAGTCTTTAATAAATTGTCTTGTTTACTCTATACCTGAAGCCTGCGTTTCCCTGTGTCAGTCCACACACCTCTGGTCATACCCGGAGCCCTGACAGCCTACAGTGCAGGTAGGAGGTCTTGTAATGGCAAGGCAAAGCTCCCAGTGCCCCAACAGTCTGACAGAGTCCCTTTCATTAGAATATACCAGTCATGAATCGCCAATAACTAAGGAAAAAAACCTCAGCTTAAAAAATGCTTAATATTTGCACCATTACCAGACGACCACATTTCATGGTCTATTGTGATTGTTGTCATGACCCGGGTCTTCTCCTGAAAACTCTGCTGTGTCTACAGATGTCCTTCTTGCTGAGCCACCTGGGATGCTGGACAGCTCCCTGGACAATTCCTCGAAGGATCTTGCCTTGAACCCTCTTTTTCTTGGACCTTGAACTCTTTGCTGCTCCCAACTTCCTGATGTAAGCCATGTCTCTGCACTTCCTGCTTATCAGATTATTGTGCTCTCTTTAGCCAACATCTCGCTTTTGTCACTCTTGTCATCTCACGTAAGTATAAAAGGGGTAGAGTAGAGTTGTCCTTTAACAATGGTTGGTTATAAAACTGGCAAATCCATAAACATAAATCTGTACTGTAAAAAAGTAAAGTTGGTCTGTTGGATAGAAGGCATCTTAGGGTGCAAGTTGGTGCTTTTGTTATTATGGCCAGTGTCCTCTAGCAGAGCTTGAGCCTCCAAAAATTCCTATCCGAATACCGGCTTCTTGTCCTCTGACCTATTTAACCATTTTCATAATCGGGCTATTTTATTATTATTATTATTATTATTGTTATTATTACTATTATTACTATTTTATTATTATTATTATCACTATTAATATTATTACTATTATTATTATTTTTTTTTTTTACTTTTATCACTATTATTATTATTATTATCATTATTATTATTTTTATGATTATTATTATTACTATTATTAGCACTAATATTATTACTATTTTATTATTATTATTACTATTTTATTATTATCACTATTATTATTATTATTACTATTATTATTATTTATTTTAACTTTTATCACTATTAATATTATTTTTATGATTATTAATATTACTACTATTTTTATTATTATTACTATTATTATCACTATTATTATTACTATTTTTTTTTATTATTATTATTATTGTTATTATTACTATTTTATTATTATCACTATTAATATTATTACTATTATTATTTTTTTTAAAACTTTTATCACTATTATTATTATTATTATTATTTTTATGATTATTATTATTACTATTATTATCACTATTATTATTACTATTTTATTATTATCACTATTATTATTATTATTACTATTATTATTATTTATTTTAACTTTTATCACTATTAATATTATTTTTATGATTATTAATATTACTACTATTTTTATTATTATTACTATTATTATCACTATTATTATTACTATTTTTTTATTATTATTATTACTATTTTATTATTATCACTATTAATATTATTACTATTATTATTATTATTTTTTTAAACTTTTATCACTATTATTATTATTATTTTTATGATTATTATTATTACTACTATTTTTTATTATTATTACTATTATTATCACTATTATTATTACTATTTTATTATTATTATTATTATTAATAATAATAATAATAAAGGTGATGACGATTTTTTTGGAACTAAATAAGAAGAAAAAAAGTAAACAGAAGAACAGTAACCGTTCTCATTTTAAAGCGTTTTGTACTTGTCCAATAGCCAAAATAATACAGTGGAAAGTAAGAAGAATGGAATTTCTGTAGATTTTTATTTAGAATATTATCTAATTGCATGACTTAAATCTTATTTATATGAAGAGAATTCTCAAGCGACAAAGCTGTTTTAAAAATAAATCTTAAGAGACTTTAAGCTGTTTGTATTTTTTACAGCACAGTAGACTGCCCTCGGGGAATGCCAACATTTTATATTAGTATATTCCATGAAATGTTTATATGGAATCCTGGGCATTAGGTGTGGGAACACCATTTCCTCAGACGGATCATATTATTTCTGTTTCGTGGTGATACATTTACACTGAGAAGGGATAAATAATAAGATGAATCTCACAAAGACTGATGTTCTCATTCTTGTGGGTCTATCAGACCATGCGCCCACCATGAATGGACTTTTCGTACTCTTCCTTCTGATCTACCTGATGACTCTGATCACAAACCTCCTCATTTTTCTCCTTATCCTCACTGACTCCCATCTGCACAACCCAATGTATTTTTTTCTCAGCAATTTGGCTTTTCTGGACATGTCCTATTCTTCAGTGAGTGGTCCAAGGATGCTCTATGACTTGGTCACCAAAAGCTGGTCAATAAGCCTCCCTGCCTGTACAGCCCAAGTCTTTTTCTTTGTCTACTTTGCTTGCTCTGAGCTCCTCTTGCTCTCGGCTATGTCCTATGACCGGTACGTGGCCGTCTGCCAACCTCTACATTACACACAAATTATGTCCTGGAGGGTGTGCCGTCATTTAGCCGTTGTGATTTGGGTTTTCTCAATTATTTATTCCTTGGTTCATACTCTGTGTTTGCTCAGGTTGTCCTTCTGTGGTTCAAAATCCATCCACAACTTCTTCTGTGACCTTGCACACTTGTTCCAGATCACGTGTATAGACCCCTTCATAAACAAAGTGCTTATTTTCGCATTGGGTGGCGGAGTCTCATTCTCGGCCTTCCTTTTCACATTTATTCCATACGTTCGTATTTTCAGTACGATTCTTCAAATTTCTGGCCAAACTGGGAAGCTGAAAGCGTTCTCCACCTGCACCTCACACCTCACGGTGGTCTTCATATTTTATAGCTGCTTAATTTTCATTTACATGGTTCCCTCCTCCAGCAATATGTTTGGTATGAACAAAATATTTTCAGTCCAGTATGCCCTCATTAACCCTTTGCTGAATCCTCTGAACTACAGCCTGAGGAACGTAGACCTTAAGGCGGCCTTCAGGAGGACTTTAAGGACTCACGTACACTGCAGCTGATAGACTCACGTTTTAGATGTTCTGCATTTATTTTCAGCAGCTCCTGAACCCTCCCTAATGTTTTCCTTTGTGTCCATGTACACATCTTCGTTGACCCCCAGTTCACACCTATACGGCCGTGAGGTCCATGTTTTGCTCGGGCACAAGAGCCCATTCATTTGAATGGACTCCCGTGCCCCGTGACACGCAGGGAAAGAAGTCCCTGCACTACTTTGGAAAACGCAGCCGAGGTTCCCAGTACGGTTGTGTTTCCCAGTGCAGGCAGCTTGCCATTAGAACTAATGGCACCCACCCGTGGGTCCGCAATTCTCTGTGCGGGTGGTGCGGCTGCATGGATTTTCATGCGGATCCACAGCAGCACCACCCACATAGATGTGAACTGGGGGGTTACAGTCATTTACAGACATTTGAGTTTACAGTCGTTTTTTTGAATGCAGAAATCTTGCGATCAGCAGTCGATTTTATCAGCGTTTCAAATGCTAAACACTTGTAAATGCTTGTAAATGCGGCTAGACACAGCAAATCGTGTTTATAACTGACTTTTTTCAGCCAGACTAACTATGAAAGAAGAAGATGAACATTATGAGCATACTTGAGCTAGAAAAATGACTCACTAAATGGGTCAAAGGGCACAGGATCACCAGTAAGGGTCGTCTCTTGAGGCAGGCCAGAGATTGTACAATTTTCCACCATGGGTGGAAGGAAAGAAAATTGCTTGACTGTGTTTTTGGGGGAACCCCTCCCGTAGTGCTATTGTCTTCTGCCGGTGGGTAGCCTTCCCTGCCAGCAAAACACAATGATTAATGTTACCGGATATAGTCGGTGGCACCAATCATTTAGGAAATACTCGACATGGTGTGCCCATCGCGTGGTTTCATGCATGTGGTCTTTTGATAATGTAATTAATATTTTACAGTCATGGAAGAGGAAAGACGTAGAAGACATATAGAGATACACTTTCAGGAAAGGAGAGAGGGATTGCCATCATCCTTTAGAGCACGGGTGTCAAAATGGCGGTCCTCCTAATACAAGAGAGGATTTTTAGAACCCGCAGCTTGGCATTGCTGCCATTACTGAGCTTGTGATCTACCAGAACCCCCAGATCCTTCTCCACCATTGACCCCCCCAGATCCTTCTCCACCATTGACCCCCCAGATCCTACTCCACCATTGACCTCCCAGATCCTTCTCCACCATTGACCCCCACATCCATCTCTACCATTGACCCCCCCACATCCTTCTCTACCATTGACCCCCCCACATCCTTCGCCACCATTGACCTCCACATCCTTCTCTACCATTGACCCCCCAGATCCTTCTCTACCATTGACCCCCCAGATCCTTCTCTACCATTGACCCCCCAGATCCTTCTCTACCATTGACCCCCCCAGATCCTTCTCTACCATTGACCCCCCCCCCAGATCCTTCTCTACCATTGACCCCCCCAGATCTGTCTCCACCATTGACCCCCCCAGATCCTTCTCCACCATTGACCCCTCCAGATCCTTCTCCACCATTGACCCCCCAGATCCTTCTCCACCATTGACCCCCCCACATCCTTTGCCACCATTGACCCTCCAGATCCTTCTCTACCATTGACCCTCCAGATCCTTCTCTACCATTGACCCCCACATCCTTCTCTACCATTGACCCCCCACATCCTTCTCTACCATTGACCCCCCCAGATCCTTCTCTACCATTGACCCCCCCAGATCTGTCTCCACCATTGACCCCCCCAGATCCTTCTCTACCATTGACCCCCACATCCTTCTCTAACATTGACCCCCCAGATCCTTCTCTACCATTGACCCCCCAGATCCTTCTCCACCATTGACCCCCCAGATCCTTCTCCACCATTGACCCCCCCCAGATCCTTCTCTACCATTGACCCCCCAGATCCTTCTCCACCATTGACCCCCCCAGATCCTTCTCCACCATTGACCCCCCCAGATCCTTCTCCACCATTGACCCCCCCAGATCCTTCTCCACCATTGACCCCCCCCCAGATCCTTCTCCACCATTGACCCCCCCCCAGATCCTTCTCCACCATTGACCCCCCCAGATCCTTCTCCACCATTGACCCCCCCAGATCCTTCTCCACCATTGACCCCCCCGCCCAGATCCTTCTCCACCATTGACCCCCCCCCCCAGATCCTTCTCCACCATTGACCCCCCCAGGATCCTTCTCTATCACTGACTCCCCCCCCCCAGTTGTATGATGCATGCATATTGTTAGCCGCCAAGTGCAGAACCTTACATTTATTTACACTTTGAACATGTTGAAGTCACGGATGATGAATAAAGATTTGTATCCGCCTCGTATGGATAAGTGGAGTTTTGAAATGAAATCTGGAGTCCATCCTAACACAAGTGTATTTGGGTTCAAGTGTCCATTATCATTCATTCGTATGTAAAGTCTGTTCAATCCCTTTATAATAAAGACTTGTTTATTGTATCTTTTATGTTTATTGGCACCTAAAGAGTTCCAATAACTTTTTTTTTTGTGCTTGTGATTTTATTGTGGATTGTCAGTAATAACTGTTGTTTGTATTGTTATTAGAATGCTGATGTTAATAAATGTGTTCATATAGAAGCTCAGGCCGTGACCAGAGAACTCCTTTCATTGAAATAAAAGTTGCAAAGATGGAAAACACAGCAATGAAGTAAAATGTAACAAAGTATGCTAGGATGTACAAAGAAAATGGCGCCCATCTGTGCTCAGTCCCAGCACACTGTGAACCTGCTTGATAAATAATTAAAAATGGCTTCCGCTATTGTCCCCTACCCATGGGACAACCCTCTAACACGTGTCCACGTTATGCCCCCACATGGGCAAAACACATAAAAAGGTTCTCCTCTGAGTGTGGGACAACAGTGCAAGCTATTATCATTTATTAACATACACTATATTGCTCCAAGTATTGGGCCGCCGGCCTTTCCACACACATGACCTTTAATGGCCCCCCAGTCTTAGTCCGTAGGGTTCAGTATTGAGTTGGCCCCGCCCTTTCCACGCACATGACCTTTAATGGCCCCCCAGTCTTAGTCCGTAAGGTTCAATATTGAGTTGGCCCCGCCCTTTCCACACACATGACCTTTAATTGCCCCCAGTCTTAGTCCGTAGGGTTCAATATTGAGTTGGCCCCGCCCTTTGCAGCTATAACAGCTTCAACTCTTCTGGGAAGGCCGTCCACAAGGTTTAGGAGGGTGTCTATGGGAAGGTTGGACCATTCTTCCAGAAGCACATTTGTCAGGTCAGGCACTGATGTCGGGGGAGGAGGCCTGGCTCGCAGTCTCCGCTCTAATTCATCCCAAAGGTGTTCTATGGGGTTGAGGTCAGGACTCTGTGCATGTCTCCTTAAGAGTTCCCTTCACTGGAACTAGGGGGCCAAGCCCAACCCCTGAAAAACACCCCCACACAATAATCCCCCCTCCACCAAACTTTACACTTGGCACAATGCAGTCAGGCAAGTACCATTCTCCTGGCAGCCACCAAACCCAGACACGTCCATCGGATTGCCAGACAGAGAAGCGTGATTGCTCCCTCCAGAGAACACATCTCCCCTGCTCTAGAGTCCAGTGGTGGCGTGCTTTACACCACGGCATCCGACGCTTTGCATTGCACTTGGTGATGGAAGGCTTGGATGCAGCTGCTCGGCCATGGAAACCCATTCCATGAAGCTCTACGCACTGTTGTTGGGCTCATCTGAAGGCCACACCAAGTTTGGAGGTCTTTAGCTATTGACTCTGCAGACAGTTGGCGACTTCTACGCACTGCGCGCTTCAGCATGCGCTGACCCCGCCCTGTCATGTGACGTGGCCTACCACTTGGTGGCTGAGTGGCTGTTGTTCCCAGTGGCTTCCACTTTGTTATAATCCCACTAACAGTTGAGCGTGGAATATTTAGTAGCCAGGAAATGTCACGGATGGACTTATTGCCCAGGTGGCCACCTATCACGGGACCACGCTTGGAGTCACTGAGCTCCTGAGAGCGACCCATTCTTTCACCAATGTTTGTAGAAGCAGTCTGCATGCCTAGGGGCTTGATTGTATACACCTGTGTCCATGGAGGGGATTGGAACACCTGAATCACATGATATGGAGGGGATTGGAACACCTGAATCACATGATATGGAGGGGATTGGAACACGTGAATCACGTGATTGGGAGGGGATTGGAACACCTGAATCACATGATATGGAGGGGATTGGAACACCTGAATCACATGATTGGGAGGGTGGGGTCCAAAACTTTTGGCAATATAGTGTATACTGTACGTATATTTTCCTTATACAGGTTACTCAGAATAGGTGTTAAGAGGGGGGAGGGGCCAGTTTTAAGAGTAGTTAGCTTTTTTCATGGAATTCTACATGACAGCCGCAGATTGCTGAAGCTTAGATCCCCAGACCAACCTAACCAATGTGTCAATTAGAATGAAAAAAACTCAGCCTTCAAAGAGGATTCTGTAGCCAACATCCCCTCACCTGACCCTGCAGGCTGTGATTCTGATAGAACGATCCCCTGTGAATGATCGGCCCCGGCCGCAGACTTCCTGTGTCCGAATATTCGCAGGTAATCCTTCCATAAGTGACTACATGCAAGCTGCCGCCATTACCTTTGGTAGCTTCCATTGCGTTCGATTGGGCTGCAGCCCACAGCTAGTCACCAGGAACGTCTGCTGGGCCTGGATCCTTTCTTGGATACACAGAATATAACTGGATATAACATTTATAGGGAACGTGGATCCAGGGAATATCCGATTGCCTCTCGGGGGATCAGGAAGGAAGGATTCCCCTGCAGGAGCAAATTGGATCGTGCTTTGCTGGGTTTTTGCCTTGCTCTGGATCCACTGTGGGTGTAGGATTATAACTTTTTTTTTTTAATGGTTGAACTGGGTGGACTTTTGTCTTTTTTCAGCCAGACTAACTATGTAACTATGTA